>NW_007728303.1:130563-134211 GCF_000696425.1 Galeopterus variegatus | reverse complement strand
TGTGAAGGATTATTCTAGGTGTCAACTTGATTAGATGAAGGAATGATGGGAAACCTGATAAAGCTATGTTTTCAGGTGTGTCCATGAGGGTGTTTCCAGCAGAGATTAGCATGAGAGCCTGAGTGGCCTGGGTGGAAAAGACCCACCCTCAATGTGGGTGGGAAATATCCAATTCACTGGGGGCCCTGAGAGAACAAAAGAGAGAGAAAAAAGATGAAGCTATCTCCCTATCCACTGGAACTGGGATACACTCTTCTTTCCTGTCCATGGACATCATAGTGCGAGACTCTATAGCTTTTGGATTCCAGAACTTATACCAAGGACACCATTGGCTTCCCTGGTTTTGAGGCCTTCAGACTTGGACGGAGCCATGCTACTGGCATCCAGTGTGCAGATGGGACTTCTCAGCCTTCATAATCCCATGAGCCAATTCCTCTGATAAATCCCTCTCATATATTTATAACATATCCTATTGATTCTGTCTCTGCAGAACCCTGACTAATACAGATGCTGAACCTCACTAATAATCAAAATAAGGCAAATTAAAACAATAAGACAGTGCATTTTTTTGCTATGGAACTGGCAATTTTTAACAATAAAATTCAGTTTTAGCAAGGGTAAAGTGAAATGGGAATTTTCAAATATAGCCAATGGGAATATAAAATGGTACCAACTCTGGCCAGTAATTTGGCAGTACCTATCTATCAAGTCTCTCTTAAAAGATGCTTTTGATTCAGTATTTCTATTTCAGGCAATTTACCATAGGGAAAAGAAATCAGAAATTGCCTGAAGATTTATGTACAGGGATATTTACTGTAGCCTTGTTTATAATAGCAGAAGTATTGGAAGCAGCCCAAATGTCAAACAGTGATTGGTTAAAGAAATTATGGTATGCCCTATATTGGGATATTATTCAGTCATTAAAAATGATGACTTATGAAAATATTCACAAAAAGAATATTTAGTTTAAAAGCATAACGTAAAACTACTTCCAGATTCCAATTTTATAAAAATACATATGTTTGTGTAACTGGAAAAGACTAGGGTGAAATATACCAAAATGTGACTTATTGTCTCTGAGAAACCCTCCATTTTTTATATAATGATCCTCCACAGCTCCACATCTAATCCATCAACCAAGTCTTATGAAGTCTACTTCCAAAACATACCCAGAATCTTGTCTACTTCTTTCCATCCGCACCACTACGCCCTATCCCCACTACTGAAGTCACCATCATCTTTCATCTTGACAAAGAAGCCTCTCACTGTCCTCCCTGACTCCTCTTTTGCCCTATTATAGTCTAATCTCCATGCAATAGCCACAGTAATCCGTTCTCGATTTAAATCAGATTACATTACCTCCTGCTTAAAACCCTCAGGGTTTTCCCATCACACCTTGAATAAAATCCAAAGCTCTTCTCCTTTCCATGGCCCTTTAGCCCCTCACAATTCCATTCCTGCCTGCAGGACTGGCCTCATCTCATGCCACCGTCCCCTCCCACTGTACTTTGGCCTCTCTGGTTTCCTCTCTCTGCCTCATACACCACACCTTGGCCTCGGCACTAGCTCTTCCCTCAGCCTAGGATGTGTCCCCCTGCTCTTTACATAGCTAACTCCTTGTCAGGTCTCAGGTTAAATGTCACCTCTTCCAAGAGGCTCCCTGATCACCTAAAATAGCCACAATCTTTACCTATCAAATCAATGTATTTGAATTCTCTGCATAGCACCCAGGACCATCTGATTTTTTTTTCTTCTATGTTGATTTCTGTGTGTATTGTCTAAACTTCCCCCAGTAGAACAGAAACACCATCACAGCCTGCTGTATTCACTTAGAACTCTGCCTGGCACATGGTAGGCAATAAATGCTTGCCAAATGAGTGAATCAGAAAATGAAACCAAAAGTGTTTTATTAAAAGTGAAAAAGGTACAGCGTGACAACTTGACTAACAGACTTCAGAGACTCAAATACTCTAGAAAATCTCCAGGCTTGAAGGGGTGCCCTGCCTTCACATGGGTGCTCCGCTGCTAGCGAGTGGGTAATGCTTCCCCTGTCTAACCTACCAGACCAGAAAATGACATTAATGTGTATAGACAGGTGGAATGGATTTGCACGGTGTCCCCTGCTTCAGAAACAAATAGTACTATTAAGCTTTTGTAGGTCTCTGGGGAANGCTCTTTACATAGCTAACTCCTTGTCAGGTCTCAGGTTAAATGTCACCTCTTCCAAGAGGCTCCCTGATCACCTAAAATAGCCACAATCTTTACCTATCAAATCAATGTATTTGAATTCTCTGCATAGCACCCAGGACCATCTGATTTTTTTTTTCTTCTATGTTGATTTCTGTGTGTATTGTCTAAACTTCCCCCAGTAGAACAGAAACACCATCACAGCCTGCTGTATTCACTTAGAACTCTGCCTGGCACATGGTAGGCAATAAATGCTTGCCAAATGAGTGAATCAGAAAATGAAACCAAAAGTGTTTTATTAAAAGTGAAAAAGGTACAGCGTGACAACTTGACTAACAGACTTCAGAGACTCAAATACTCTAGAAAATCTCCAGGCTTGAAGGGGTGCCCTGCCTTCACATGGGTGCTCCGCTGCTAGCGAGTGGGTAATGCTTCCCCTGTCTAACCTACCAGACCAGAAAATGACATTAATGTGTATAGACAGGTGGAATGGATTTGCACGGTGTCCCCTGCTTCAGAAACAAATAGTACTATTAAGCTTTTGTAGGTCTCTGGGGAACTTATCCAGGTTTGGTGAATTCCAATGAGCTCCAGTTTTAAACATGCAAGATTTCAACTCTGGCTTTTAGCTCATGGAAAGAGAGAACAGCTGAGATTTTCTTTGCCTTACAACTCCAGGAATTTCTCAGCCCAAGGAGTCGGGCAGAGAGCATAGTGGAGCCAGATGTCTTTTGGTGAGATGGAATCCAAGAAGCATCCTTCACTCTCTCTGTAAGCCACTCTTAGGACTGCTTAAGAGATCTGTGCCATGACCACACACAGCAAGGCACAAAAGCATATGGAAAATTTTCAGAGTTAGCCAGGGCTGCTGTGTGAAAGATCAATCAGCTAGTGGGTGGGCCTAGCTGGTCACCCAGCAGCCCATCTCACAGAAGTTTCCACTTAACACTGGAATATAACATCTATATGGGTCAATTACTGCATAATTTGTTCACTGAAGATGCTCAATAAGTGTCAATTAAGTTAACAAATGAGTAATAGTAATTTCCCCCATGTACTAAACACTCACTATGTGCCTTACTTGGCTCAGTTCTCACAGCAACCTGAATTTTCATTCCTCATACCACTCCAACAAAGTGTGTTTTGCAGAGGAGAACCTGAGAAATGAGGTGTTGCCAATCTCTCATGCAGCACATGTCTATTGGAAAGTTTGACTTATTTCCTTTGTAGGATATTGTCTGATTCTCATGGTGTTGAGTAGGTATTGTGGAAGAGGCAGAGGTGTCATTGTGGAGAGGACCTCTCTCTACTAGCATTGTGATTAAAGAGGCAGCATGAAGTATAAAAAGACCATTGGCCATGAGGTTCACTTTCCACTTCCTTCACTAACCTGTATAAACTTGGACAAGTCACAACCTCTCTGAGCCTCAGTTTCCTGTTCTATCAAATAGAAAAAAAAAA
>NW_007728303.1:123243-130273 GCF_000696425.1 Galeopterus variegatus | reverse complement strand
ATTATTTGAGTTAACTTTCAGCTGATGTAAGTCCACCAGTGTTTGGTCCAGTTCATGGGGGTTGGTATCTATCAAGAGTACTTGGCAAAATTTTGCATATAAATGAGTTATTCCATATAAAATGTCTCCAAAGTATCTTGCACATAACAGGCACTCAATAAATACTAGTGTTACTATTATAATTATTACTAGAAAAGCCACTAAGAACTCCTGGGCCCTGAACACAATTTTTATCCAGACCTAAGTGGCCAATGAGTTTCACTTTGTGTGATATTCAGGTTATTTACTGATGTGTAAGAAATTACACCAAAACCTAGCAGCTTTAAACAATAACCACTGTATTATACATGATTGTATGAATAAGAAATCTGGACAGGGCTCAGCTGGGTGATTCTTCTGCTCCAGATGGCATTGACTGGGGTTACTTAGTAGTGTCAGTGGTGTTCAGCTGCTGGCTGGGCTATAACTGAGGGTCCTAGCCAATGTTACTCACATGTCTAGCATCTTGGCAGGGTCAGCTGGAAGACTGGGCTCAGATGAACTCCTTTTCTCCCCTATGTAGTCTTAGAGCATCTCCATGGGATCTCTTCTGCAGGGTGACCTCTTACTTGGTGGTTTGGGGGACTAAGAGTAAGTGTTCTAAGAGGCCCAGGTGGAAGATGTAAGGCTTCTTAGCTTCAGAAGTCACAGTCATGGCTGTCACGTTCCATTTGTCAAGCAAGTTATGAAGTCCAGATCAGATTCAAGGGGAGAAGAATTAGACTCTGCCTCTCAGAGGAAAAGCATCAGAGAATTTGTTGCCATCTTTAGTCTACAGCCAGTGGTAATGCTGGTCTCCTACTAGTGTCAGCCTGGAATGTTGTGAGGGATAAATGAGGAGGCCACTCCTGGGCTCAGTGGGAAAGGTGAGGTGAGTTCCAATGTCTGCCATGGGAACGGGGCTTGAGTGCCCCATACATGGCATGTCCTCCCTCAAGATGCACATCAAAACCTCTCTCCTATTTTCCTCCCATCAACAGTCCATCTTGATTGCATTTATTATTGTCTACCAGAGAATTATGTAAGAAACTTTATTGCTCACCACCACATTGCAGGAATGGTGGGGACTTAGATGTATGCTGGGGCTCATGTCTCTATACAGTGCCTTTTCCCTCCAAGCCTTGTCCATGGAGTCCTGTCCGAAGCTGACCACCCTCTAAGGTTTCACTGAGTTAAACTTAAGTATCTCTGCAGTCAATTATGGGTGTGTTCTTCATTCCTGTTAATCAGTGCAAAACAGGAAAGATCATGTTGCCTTCAGTCTAACCAAAGGGACTCATGTTAACAGATATATCAGGAATGGAAACAAGGGAGAAAGGGAAGGAGGAAGGGAGGGAGGGAGGAAGGAAGAAGGGAAGGACAGTGCCAAGCTTTTCATTATTTTGGAAAGCCATGTTTCACCCTTTTCTGTTGAGTGAGATTTGGACTCATGTTAACAGATATATCAGGAATGGAAACAAGGGAGAAAGGGAAGGAGGAAGGGAGGGGGGGAGGAAGGAAGAAGGGAAGGACAGCGCCAAGCTTTTCATTATTTTGGAAAGCCATGTTTCACCCTTTTGTTCTGTTGAGTGAGATTTGCATAAGATGAGTTTGGCTACAGCAACACATGCAGTGAGCTAAGGCATGCCTGAACAGTTATTCCTCCACTTCTTTTGCTAGTTTATGAATGCATCTGTTTCCAAACTTCTAAGGGCTCTGACTTGACCATTCCTCTCCCAGGTCCTGCTGAGATGATAGTGATGAACTGGAGATTTTATATTCATTTCTATGGCAACAAACATCACTGTCCTAGGGCCACTACTAGAACCATTTGCAAATGCCACTTTCTCATTAAGTCCAACCCCTGGGAGATGTCAGAGTATGTGCAGAAGCAGCAAGACCCACCCCACAGGGCTACTCCAGCTAGAGCAAGACTAGCCTTCAGAAGGAGAATGTCTAGCTCCACAAATACACGAACAGCAGGAGAAACAAAGACAATTAACTAAATTGCTTTTTCTCCAATTGTTTCTTCTCTTATAAAGTTTGCCCCTAGTGTGAAAATCTCACTTTCAACTTGAGAAACATTTCAACATTCCACACCCAGGCAGCTTTATATCTAGAGTTTAGAAATTGCTCAGACAAGGAAAAATTGTGCCTTGCATTTCCCGAGTGTTTTATATATCTTGTGTCTGTCCGATCTTTCTCAAGTACTAATCGTGAGTATTTATTTACATCTCCCATCTCAAATGCTCATGGTATGCCATGTGTGTCTGTAACCAGTGATTTGCCATTAATCAATAATCAGAGATGCGAGTACAAGAATGTGTTAACTCAGACCCAATTAACCTGAAATAGGAGAGAAGGGACTTGATCTTCTAATTGAGTTACATCTTGGTGTGGAGTGTGCTGATGGATTCGGGAGGTCGCTGAGGGATGGTGATGTCATGCTGAGAGTGCGTGCCTTGCAGGGAATGGATTCCTAAACTTACCATTGTCCTCCTTCCCGTAGGCAACCCTGGGAGTCCAGAAACCCATAATACAGTGAGTCCAAATAGCCTAAAAAGTCTTTGAGCTTAGGGGCCTGGAGATCCACAGAAGAGGACAGGACCAATTTTCAGGAAGGCAGGTTCTAGAAGAAATAGGAGCTTGGATGTAACCCCCATTCTTGACATCTTGTCTCAGCTTGACTGTTGTCACAACTGACACTGTTATCCCTGGCGTGGTGGTTATGAGCACAAGATCTGGTGAAGAATTGCCAGTCCTGGGGAATAATCCTGCCTGTTTCCCCACCTGTAAAATAGGAATAATGCAACCTTGCTTGTGAGATTGTTGTGGAGATGAAATGAAATCATGTCCATGGGCACTTTGCACAAATCTGGCAGAAAGAGCTCAGCCACACTAGTACCATCACCAGCATTGTACTAAGTGTCCCCTGAGTTGAGGATTAAGGAGGCAGCTCCTCAGCGTTAATGACTACGGATGACAGACTTCCTGAGAGCAGATCTCCACTGACATGGGCCACCAAGGGACAAACCAATTTAACCACATCCAGGAGCCAGGTTAGGGCACTCCAGGAAAGACATTTCCACAAGGTTATGCTCCATGGAAACTTTAGTGTTTGATTCTCCACACGCACACCCTGCCATTTTTGGTATCCTTAGGAGTCCACCACTGAGGCCAGAAAGAGAGAACAGAAATCCCTGCCTGTGGATAAGAAGACCGTCACTTGTTTCTGAAAACCACAGCTGAAACTTAAGGAAGCCGCTTAGAATGATGACATTTGCATTTCATGCCACAGCAGAGATGGTTCATCTCATGTCTCATAGTTTACTCCATTGACAGTGAAAGTAAAGGGAGAGGGGACAGCCTCCTGCGTTGTGTGCCCTCTGCATGCCAGCCCTGTGCTGGGAACATAAAAATTAAGAGAAAACAACAACAACAAAACGTTAAGAGTCACGTTGAGGCTAATGGCCATAGAGGAAGGGAGCATCCAGAATTACAGAGCCCTCATCAATATCTGGAGTCAAGGACAGGGCTGTTTCTGCAGCGAGTGGCACCTCTGAGCCTGGGCAGTCACTGCTGTTGGCCTCCAGATGCTTAGATCTTGGGTTTTGTGGCTGCTGCCAAGCTGAGCATGGCCCAGGTGCTTCAGTTCACAAGTCTCATGTACAAGGATGTCCTTGACAGATGCCTCATTGTGGACAGCCGGAACCCACAATGGACCTGCCCCCACCCTCTGCCGTTTCTAACGTGCCTTGGACAGGATGCTCTCTGCAAGCCTGTCGAGCAAGGCCCTGGGCAGGCCCCAATGTGATCCAGTCAGAGGTGGCAGCAGGATGAACTCAGTAAGGTGCCAGCACAAGGCCCCGGGACAAGCCAGCAAGTCATAGGTTACAGCCCAGATGGTGCAGCAGGTCCTCCTTCTGCCATGACATGCATGATAGATTAAATCATCTGTCTGCCATACACAGGTACGATAGACCAAAAGTCCTGCCCAGCTCCACACCTATGAGCTACAATCCCCTTTATTTACACACAGAGGCTTTCAGAGTGCAAGTCTGTGAGAATGATATTATTGTAGGGATAAAGTTAAATCCCCTCGAAATTCGTTATCTTAAAAGTAACTGATTCCCAACTTGGCGCAGCTCAGGTATTGCTAGTCACACATGAGGACCTCACAGCTAATGGCAGTTGATATCTGGAGGGTGATTCTTCTCCCATCAGGAACTCCAGGAGAGTCCTGGAAATAACTGGCTCCCCTGCTCTATGTCTCATCCTCTGTATATGCCCAACTTTTCCAGAAGGCTGAACCCTAGAAAGCAAAGGTCCTGTGGTCCTGTACCCATCCCCAGAGAGGTAACCCCCCCATCTCTCTCTCTCTCTCTCTCTCTCTCTCTCTCTCTCTCTCTGAGAAGAATCCTTTGTCTCTCTGGGCTTGGGAAGGCCTAGAGAAGACAGCAGCCCTGGAGACTGGGAAAGACAAGCCCCTGACATGAACAATTGTATCTCTACTTCTAGAAGGGTCTCCAAGCCCTCAGGCTTCTGGGTTCATTCCTTGAAAATGGGGTTCAGCCACAGGAACTGATAAAACAAGGAGCCCTTCCAGTTACTGAGCACCTTCTAGTGACCCCACACTGTGCTGGGTGCTGCACGGAGCCATCTCTCATTCTTGGAGATGTTTGTTATTATCTCTGTTCTATAGGCATAGAAGCTGAGGACCAGAGAGGTTAAGTGGCTGTTCCAAGGTCACACAGCTGGCCAAAGCAGAAGTAGGATTATAACCCGGAGCTGCCTGAGTCCGGAGCCTATGTGCTATTCCCATTGACACTGCTGGGATTGTCTGGAGGGGACAGTGAGAGCTAGTCCATAGGAAGGAAGACTACAGTTACGAATGTTGGGATATTTTCAGATTTGACAAAATCATACTTCTTCTGGGCCTTTGGGGGACCAAACAGAGCATGACAAGACATGCTGAGATTAAGCAGTTATTTTAGAACTTGAAGCCTCAGCTTTTCCCTTCCAGAACTTGTGCTGACTTTTGGAGGGAGGAAACCTTTTAGCCTGGGTGCGAGTTCTTGGGTTGTGGTGGCAGTGATGTTTGTTAAACTAAGGAAGGGAATTGGAGGTTTATCAATGTGTTGTTAAAGCAGGATTGGCAGATTGTCTGCCTGGGTGCTGGGGAATTAGAGGACTGAGTCTCATGCCCCAGCCAGAGACTGCTCCTCCCCACCCTCCACTGCCACCACACTCACCGGCCACCCACTGACCCACCCTGCCAGGAGTCACAAGGCCAGTATTGATCATCCCCCAACCCATGGTCCAGCTCAGTTTCCTCTGCTGCTAATTGGCCATGGGAGCTGTGTTATGAGTAATCAGAATTGTTAGTCTCTTCCCTAATGATCTCTGTCTGGAGACCAGCTTGACGACATTCTCCAATTAGGGAGTGGCGGAGCTGGCAGGCAGTGCTGCTCATCTGTCTGGAGCCCCTGTGCAGTGACAGAGGCTCATTACGCAGGACAGCCAAGGCTGCGGGTCCTGTCGGTCAGCACAGCTGCAGGAGGCCTGGGGAGGCAGGTGTCCTCTCCCACCTCAGACTCCCTGCTTTGCTTTGCATCTTGTGTCCTCCCTTTGTGGGCAAGACTTCCCTGTGGTCAGGCGTAATGGACAACACTCGCTCTTCCAACAGCATGGTCTGCGTTGTGAGAATTCCTAATTGGGAAAGATGACTTCTTTTGAGGTCAGAGACCCACTCTCAGTGATGCTGTGCCAATAAGGGATGATGAAAGCTACAGGGGAGGTGAGACTGGTCCAGTTCCACCTCCCCCTGCACAGAGGAAGAGAAAGCTGAAGCCAGGAGGGGAGGGTCTTACCAAGCGGGGTCCTTAGCACTTGGATGGGAGGGTGAGACCCCACATGGGTCACTCCTACTTCCCTCCCCCTCACCCCAACTTCAAAGACAGACTTTCTTTTCTATGTCCCTGTCCTTTCTTTGGGGCCCACCCTACCCCAGAGCCTGGCTGTGGACCAGGAGGAGATTTTCTGCTGTACCAACAGGCTGTGGCGATGTTGGTGAGCCAGTCATGGCCCTTTTACTCTGTGTTTAAGTCCTTTTCCCTCAGGACCATTGCCAGCTCCAGAGCTTTGGGGTAAATCAGAATATAAGTATCCCCTATGGGCAAACAGAGCCCTGTGGGTTCTTGGCTTGGCAAGTGGATGACATCTTTGTGCAAAGAAAATGGTATCCCTTTATCTAAGCAAATTCAACCCTATGCCAGGGTACATAGCTGGGCAAGCGGAGATGGACTAGATTTCATCCCCCACTGGGCCTATTGTGCAGTGCACAAACTGCACAGCTGTATGTGGCAGCCATGAACTGAAGCATAAGCTTTGAAGGCAGGATTCATGTCTGTCTTGTTCTCTTCTGTATCCCCAGGACCTAGCACCTAACATATTGTAGGAACACAAAATTATTCAATGAGCGAACTAATTAATTAATGCTTTAATTTGAAGTTCGAATTTATAGTTTTAGAAAAGAACCCAGAAGGGCTATTGAAAGAAATGGATCTCCAACAGCAGAGATTCAGATGTCACAGAAGTCTTAGGAGGTCAGTTGCGCCTTACGTCTTCCCTCCCAGGAGTCTGCTGATTACTTTTCCAGGTTTGCTGCTGGACAATTTGAACTCACATTCAAAATTTCTTTCCTTTATGTCCCTTTCTTAATATCTCAGTACAACTCCTGCTGCGAACTGTTGTTAAACCTCAGGCCTGGAGGGTCTGGCAATGTAGTTTAATGACTTTACCCCCTGGAGATGGCCTTGTCTCATGTGTGCCAGAGTCTAGCTGTCTTGCTCTGTGTCTCCTGCTGAGAGACAAGACCAGGTTGGGACAGGCCATCTAAATAGCTTGAGAACAGTTCCTGGGACTAACCTGGGGCTTTAGCTAAAGTATATTTGTTTCGGTCACTTTAAAAAAATGTTGATATTAAAAAAGATTTACAAACTACAAACTATGT
>NW_007728303.1:120859-122524 GCF_000696425.1 Galeopterus variegatus | reverse complement strand
AATGAGCCTGTAGACCTTTTCTATCAATATTTACTTGAAATAGATTAATCTGCAGTCTAAAATTTGGACACAATCTGATACAGATAAGAAATTTGCTATATAAATGATCTTTTGTTTTGTTTTTATAAATTTCCTTTTAATTAAATCATCTGTTTAATAGGAAGGGAGAAAAGACTAG
Organism: Galeopterus variegatus; assembly: GCF_000696425.1. Lineage (NCBI taxonomy): Eukaryota > Metazoa > Chordata > Mammalia > Dermoptera > Cynocephalidae > Galeopterus > Galeopterus variegatus. The sequence continues at coordinate 122,346 of NW_007728303.1, read as the reverse complement.
CCAGCCTTTTCTACACTCAGTGTGCGCTGGGGACCCTGCCGGGTGCGTTATGTGCGTTATTGCGTGTGTGCCTCTCAACTGGCTGCAAGGGGAGGTTTATTCTCCTGTTTTCCAGATGTGAAGCTCAAAATCATCAGACACCAAAGCCAGTGCTCTTTTTCTCACCTGAGGTTTGAAGCAAGCCCAGCTATAGGAATGCGCCATGGTAACCTCTGCGCTGAAATGGCCCATAGTGATCACATGGTCACTGCCCTGTCCAGCTTCCCTGTGCAAAACAGCCTTCCTTTGGCCTGAGATGAGCAATGGTGCCTTTCAAGATGTCACTGTCATCTACCCCTTTAGGGTTTGAGCATCACCAGTGGGAAGACAGTGTGGGACATCAACTGTGGAAAGTTGTAGAGAACCTGGGAGTACCTGGACATGCTAAATATCATAATCTGAGTGACTGCTGGGCAAACACAAAGCTCATCAAAATATGTCATTTTCTTGCCTCTAATGTGCTGAATAAAAATATCTGTTTTATCCCCCATCTCCAGAACAGCCCCTTGGGTTCTGTATCCCTCAAGTTCTCTGATCTTCCTGAATTGTCGGCCAGTCCCAGGAGAGTGTTTCCATCATTCTGACGTGATCATCTATAGTATTTCCTGACACAGCCTCCTGCGTTGCCCACGTGTCTTCACTCATAACTGTGTGCAGCGGAATCACTCTGATCAAATGCTTAGATGTGCACTGACTTTGAACTGCTAGAAAGTTCAGGGGCACCACCTGCCCTGGAGCTACTGCACAACTCAGGTCTGAGGTGTCCCTTGAAATCATGACTCTCCCTCTGATGGCATCAGGCAAAATGTTGTTTTCCACAAGCAGCCAGGTCCCCGTTCCACAGATAGGCATGGCGCTGCTTGTCTGTGGGTGCCCTTTGCTCTCGAGCAAGCAGTGACATCAGCTGGTGAGTTGATTAACCGCTGGAACCAGAGCACTGTTCCTCAGCTCTACCCTCGGCTGAGGGCTCGTCCTGGCACGGTGACACTCAGACTTTGTGTACATTTTGAGTGCTGTGTTGTGAAACAGTTATACTCAGTTATGTCTTCTTCCTGCCCTATGTACACAGATGTCCCATGGCCTCAGGCATGAGTGATTTGGCTGGACCCGTTTTTTAGAGGGGAAGAAAATGGCTGAATTTCTAACCACCTCTATCATCAGCACCACCGTCCCCTCCTGCACAACCATCACCGCCACTACCGCTGCCAGCACCCCCACCATCAGCCTTCTCCATCGTGTCACCACCATCGTCCCTCCACCACTCAATCACCACACCACCTCACCTTCACTGCTGCCGCCCACCCTACCCCCACTCCCTTCGGCTCTCCCTCACCCCACTACCGCCACCACCCTTTCCATCAGACACTCTTTGGAGCTCCTATTTGCATATGGCAGGGGCTGACCTCCTCATGTTGCAGCAGAATTGGACAGCCCTCCCCCCCCCCCCC
>NW_007728303.1:113778-120140 GCF_000696425.1 Galeopterus variegatus | reverse complement strand
GCCCCCCCCCCCCCCCGCTGCCTCTGAGGGTCCAGGACAGACATAGAGCACCTCTTCCCAGGGAGCACTCTGTGAGGAGCATAGGAGGTACCCAAGATAGCAAGGCAGGGGGGCTTCCCCCAGGGAGGAAGATGTGCATGCTCCAGCTCATAAAATGCAAACAGGGCAGCCTGAGGTATCACCTTAATGCATTTCGAGCTGAAGTCTCTGCTGATGTAAACAAATGCTGGAAATATCTCAAGACTCAGGTTTGGGCCTGTCGCCTCCATCCAGGTGAGCAGTGCTGAGTAGTCAAATAGGGGCAGTAGGTGCCAGCCAGGGAACAGCTACCTGTCAATTTGTGCAGTCCAAGAACAAAGCCAGTGAGCCAGCTCCAACCTGTTTGACAGAAATACCAGGGGACCTTTTCCTTCTCCTTCCATCACCCCCAAACAGCAGCTATACAAACGAAACTTCAAAACTGGAGATCAGCTGTTCCAAGCCCACGCAGCCCAGACCTGTTCCTTGTGCATTTAGCCTCGAGCTCTCAGAGCACCAGACAAGGAGCCTCATCTATTAGAACAAGAACCTTGATCCAGAAGGGCAAGAGTGTTGAAATAAATTTGGTGAGAGTTTCTTGTAAAGGAGTCTGAATAACCTAATGAAGCACATCAGCTTCTAATTGAACACATATTTTCTAATCCAGAGGTGCAATTATTAAATGTCACAAATTTCCACACTTGATCATTGTCTAAGAGTCATTTTTTTAGGATAACGCTCTTTTCTTCTTGGTCTACACTCACTTCCTAGGTAACGTCTCCCAGTCCCCTGACTTTAAAATTTTCCAAATCTACATCTCTCCTGAGCTCCAGGCTTACATAGCCAGCTGCCCCTTTTTTTTCCCCACTTGGACACTTTGTGGGCATCTCATTCATAATGTATTTGGAACAAATCTCTGCTTTCCCCCTCACACCTGGTCCGTCACATCCTCCCCCTCACAGTCAATTATAAACAGCGTTCTCCTGGCCGGTCAGCCATAAAACTACCCAGTCATTCTTAACCACTCTCCTTCACTCACACCATTGTGCACTGTATAAGCACCAAGCCCTCCACGCCTCCCTCAGCCTCACCCTAGGCCAGGCCCAGCATCTCTTGCTCAGACAATCCAGCAGCTTCCTAAGCTGTTCCCTGCTTCTCCCTTTGCCACACTTCAGTCGTCCTCCACCCAGCAGGTGGAGTGCACCTGTAAGAACACCCGTTGCATTTAGTTGTCATCAGCCCTCAGCCCACTTCAACTCAGGACAGTTCCTGAGTTCTCTCTTGACCTTCATGTCCTTACTTTTTTAAGATTATGGGCCTTTATTTCAATAATCCTTCTCAAGTTGAGTTTGTCTGATGTTTCCTCATAACTACATTGAGGTTATGAATTTAGGGCAATAAAGGTACAGAATTTATGCTGAGCTCTTCTCCCACATCCTATCAAGCAGGAATTGAAGTCTGCTTGTGCCATCACTGATAATGTTAACTTAATCACTTGACTAAGGTGATATCCACCAGCTTTCTCCACTGTGAAGATGCCCTGTTTTCCTCTAAAATTAATAAATGCTTTGTGATGAGATATTTGAGACTATGTAAATATCTCATTTCTCTAACTTTCACCCACTAGTGTTAGCATGTATTGATGTTTTTTGCCTGAATTAATTACTACTGTGATGATTGCAAAATGAAAATTTTCTAATTCCATCGTTTCTGCTACATTTACTAGGTGAAATTTTACTGTAAAAAAAAAAAAGTTCTCTTTTCTCCACTTATTTGTTCACTTTTTAAAAATTATTGTGGACTCATGGATTCCATTGACTAAACAGCCACTATCCGTTACTATCATTATTTATTTTCATGCTCAAAATGTGTCAGGTTTGGCCAGTAGGAGCTTCTTCAAACTGGCTTCTGTGTCCTTTTGATATTTCTCATGATTCCTTAAGTGTTTCCTTACTTTGGCACCACAAGATGTTCCAGGCTATTCTTATTTTTTCCCTGCCCCTTCCCTGGAATAGCCATTTCTTCAGAGCCTTGGCTCCTTTTAGAGGTGAATTGCATTTAGGTGTGAGAGCTAAATGTGCTCCTTGCTGCTGGGTTTTGCTGCTTGCAGGTTCTCCAGGAAGGCAGTGTTAAGAAACACATGAGGGGTGTGCAAAAAGTTCATGGAAAGATCCCTATTACCTTTTAATTCTTTTTTTTTGTTTTGTCTTGTCTTGTCTTGTCTTTTTCGTGACCGGCAAGGGGATCGCAACTCTTGGCTTGGTGTTGCCCTCACCGCACTTGCGCTTAGCCAGTGAGTGCACCGGCCAGTCCTATATAGGATCCGAACCCGCGGCGGGAGCGTCGCTGCCGCCCTCACCGAGCTTGCGCTTAGCCAGTGAGTGCACCGGCCAGTCCTATATAGGATCCGAACCCGCGGCAGGAGCGTCGCTGCACTCCCAGCGCTGCACTCTCCCGAGTGCGCCACGGGGCTGGCCCTACCTTTTAATTCTATTTTTCCACAATCTGTTTGAAGGACCCTTGTATGTATGTACATATGCATACATGTATGTCTTGAGTTATAAACCATGAGTTTACACCAATACCTCCAATGCCAGTCCAACCCCAGAGTTCATTCTAGCTTTCCTCTTTTCATATTTGTAACTCCCTTCTTTGGTGCAAAAGCAGCTCACATTATCTTCAGTATATGTATTTGCTCCTAGGTCCCTCTGTATATAAAATAAAATCTTGACCCCCACTGGCTGTGTCCTGCTCAGCCACCTTCCTTGTATGGGCCCTAATCCCACCTTGTCACCACCCATCTCAGCTGCTGCCAGAAATCAGCTAGGCCACCATCCCACCTGGTCCTTTCCTTGGGAATGCCTTGACCCCCACATGGCCACTACCATGCTTTGCCACCTGCCTCCTTACTATGGTTTTTTGAAGATAAAACATTATTAGAATTTTCTCTCCTTGGAATAAAAAAGCAAAAGTCATTCTTATGTGTTTAGAGTTGAAACAGTAAGTATATTATCAAAACTCAAAGGTAATTTTGTTTTGGTTAAATATGACTTGCTTTGAAGAATATTTTGATTTTTAATATTGCGTAATGTTGCCACTATAAATAAGATTGATTCAACAATTATTACAGAATGATTTCTGTGCAGGCTTTAGGTGGAAATATGTCAATAACAGCAAATCTCCCTCTTTCTGATGCTACTGCTTTGGGAGGGCAGGACCAGTCAAAACAGGCTTGTCCTAATCAATAAAGACTAGAGATCAGATGACACTGTAGGTGGGAGACCCACACTGTGGCGGGCCTGCCTAAAGCAAGGCATTGCCTACTCAGAAGATCCTTCAAACTCAACTCGGGCTTTTGGTTTCTGTATTGAAACTGACCTTGTATTGTCGCCAACAACATCTACATATTGAGAAAAGTACTGAGGCTGAGGCCTCCTGCTCTGGGTTTAGAGGTGGAAGACAGCATAGGTTATTGGTGACAAATGTGCTCATTTCTTTTTTTCTCCACTGTACTGCTCTTTATTGTTTAAGTTCCTGGTGATGAAAGAGTTTAAATTTGTTTTAAATATGCAGGTGGGCTCAGGAAAATTAAAATAAGCTGTTTGGCGATAACCTGGGTCTTTCCTGGGGCTCTTCTGCAGCAGGAACTGTTCTCATCCCCTCTCCAAAGGGCTAAATGGTGGTGTGTTGAAAATAATGCCCCTGCGTTTATCTCAAAGTGTTTGTTAATTGTTGGGTTCTATTTTTATTTTATTTTATTTATTTATTGTTGGATTCTATTTTTAAGTCATAATCTAACTTCTGCCTCTGGAAATATGGCAGATAAATATTTTTAAATCCTTTTAAGCATTGATGTCTTGGTAAGAAAATATGGAATACTAAGAGGCTAAAAAAGCAAGTGAAATCAGGAACCCAGAGATGTAAAATAGCAGTGAGGCTGACTTTACCTTGAGGGCTTTTTCCAAACTGAGTGAACTTCAGCTTTGATTTGCACAAACTCTGTGCAAGGGTACCAAGGACGAATCCCAGGGTCCTTCCAAGGTAGACATGTGATGGAGTTTGGATGCGTTGTCCCCTCCAAAACTCATGTGGAAATTTGATCCCCAATGTGGCAGTGTTGGAAACTGATTGAGTCATGGGGCGGATCCCTCATGAATGGATTAATGCTCTCCCTGGGGGAGGGGGGATTAATGAGTGAGTTCTCACTCTATTAGTTCTTGCGAGAGCTCGTTGCTTAAAAAGGCCCTGGCACCTCTTCTCTCTCTTGCTTCCTCTCTCACCATGTGATCTGCTTGTACCCGCTGGCTGCCTGTCACTTTCCACCATGAGTAGAAGTAGCCTGAAGCCCGTGCCAGATGCAGCTGTCCCAGAATTGTAAGCCAAATCCTTATAAATTACCCAGTCTCAGGTATTTCTGTTATAGCAACACAAAATGGACTAAAACAACATGCTTGGAAAGGTCCCTAGCCTCCCCACCATATAAACCAGGGACCCCAAAGGGTTATATCTCCAGCATTAAGGGTGAACAAGAAAGAAACCCACCCAGTCCCAAGGAACTACAAGAAAATGTACTTGTCTCAAATCCTGGCACTGAGTAGAAAGGGAGAAAATCTGATAATTTATAAACATATGCTGGGCACCACAGGAATTGTAGCTCATAAGCAAACTACCTGGGCAGTCAGAAAAATCTCAAACATCCTTGGGTGCCTGGCACAATCAAGAACCTATATCCAAACTATATCTCAAAAAAGAATGTTCACAGATTGATTTCCAGGAAATGTAAGCTTTTTGTTTAAATATCAAAACACCATGAGGAAAAGAACCACATAAGAACCAGCATGATCTATAAACAGCAAAACGACACAGAATATAAAATACATATGTTGAGTATTTTTAAAGATGGAAAATATGATAGAAAATTAAGAGATTGTGCAAATGATCAATCGTCTTTGTGAGGGCTAAATAGAACTTATAGAAACAAAAATTCAAAATTAAATACTCAGTGCAAGAGTATAGCAGTAGATCAGAAATAGCTAAAGATGGAATTCAAAAACTGGAAGATGGACTTGAAGAACTTATACAGAAAGAAGAGCAGAGAAACCAAAGATGGGAAATGTGAAAGAGATAAGAGATATTGAGATACAATGAGAACTTGCAACATATGTCTAATCAGAATACCTGGGGGGTGGGGGGGGAGAGATATAATGAAATAGAGATAATATTTAATAGAAAATGGCTGAGAATTTTCAAGAACTGATGAAAGATATGAATTCTCACTTTCAGAAAACCTGATTAATTACAAGTAGAATAAGTGCAAAGAAATATGCATACTTCCATCATAGAAAACACAGGAAACCAAAGAAAAGGTCTTAAAATTATCCAAAGGGAAAAGGTACATTACCTGCAAAGGAACGAGAAAGCTGTCAGGTGAATGTCTCAACAGCAACGAAAGTCAGAGGGCAGGGGAACACAATGTTAATTAAGTTGAGAGAAAAAAAAATCTATGAACACAGAAATAATTACACAGCATAACTCTTTAAAAGGAGGTTAAAATAGACATTTTAGGCAAATATAACTAAGAGAATTTATGTTATAAGAAGGAATTATGAGGAGTAAAAATAGAATGAATATATAGTACTGTCATGTATTTAGGTCAGAAGAGGAATAATTGAAGTTCATTTGTTCTAAGGTTCTTCATGTGGAGGGTTAAAGTATTGATTAACTTTAGACTTCGGTTAATTGTACATTTTAAAATTTGAGACAAACAGTAGAAGAATAAAAAGAGTATGTTCAATTTTTAAATGAGTAGAAGAAAAATAAAAGAGGCAAAGTATTTGATCTAAAATAAGGAAATAAAAGAAAGAGGGCCACAGAAAAAGACAATAAGCAACCTAATATAGACTGTTTAAATAAATAATGATATATGTATTTGTATTAGTCAGGGTTCTCCAGAGAGACAGAATCAATAGGATATGTTATAATTATATGAGAGGGATTTATAAGGGGAATTAGCTCACGTGGCTATGAAGAAGAGTCCCACGATAGGCCGTCTGTAAACTGGACACCGGTAGCGTGGCTCAGTCCAAGTCCAAAGGCCTCAGAACCAGGGGAGCTGATGGTGTCCTTGGTGTAAGTTCTGGAACCCAAAAGCTGAAGAGTCTCGAGCTCTGATGTCCACTGACAGGAGAGAAGAGTGTATCCCAGCTCCAGTGGATGAGAGAGAGCTTCGCCTCTTTCCTCTGTCTTTTGTTCTCTCTGGACCCCCAGTGGATTGGACGGGTCTCACCCACAGTGAGGGTGGGTCTTTCCCACCCAGGCCACTCAGAGTCTCATTGTAATCTCTG
>NW_007728303.1:109838-113001 GCF_000696425.1 Galeopterus variegatus | reverse complement strand
CACCCACAGTGAGGGTGGGTCTTTCCCACCCAGGCCACTCAGAGTCTCATTGTAATCTCTGCTGGAAACACCCTCATGGACACACCTGAAAAGGTTGCTTTACCAGGTTTCCCAGCATTCCTTCCTCTAACCAAGTTGACACCTAGATTTAACCTTCACAGTATTCAATGGGTAGTATAAATGAAAATGAATGAATTACAGGTATATGCAAAGAGGTGGATAAAACAAGACATAGTGTAAAAGCAAAAGAAGTAAGTCTCAGATGAATAATACAGTATGATTCATTTATTTGAAGTTCAAAAACATATAAAAGTAACAATATATTGCCTAGAAATACAAAGCTAAGATAAAGCTACAAAGAAAAGCAAAAGAAAAATAAACACAAAATTCAGCTTAATTGTTATCTCTAGTGGAAATGAGGAATTGGAGAGGGACAAATGGGGAAATACAAAACCAAGGAACTGTCCTTTCTCTTTAACGGATGGATGAGAACATGCTTGGTGATTGTACTGTAATGCTGCTGCTCTCCACGAAGTTTGTAAGCATTCTTTTTTTATCTATTCATTATTTAATAAGAATAATTTAAACATTCATGGTTATTTGAATTTGATTTTTCTGTGTTGTGAAACAGGGTTTCAATGTTATTTTATTCCACGTGGATAGCTAGTTGCCCCAGCATCATTTATCAGATAGCCGTCTTTTTCCCACTGGAATGCTCACTCTCGTCATACATCAAATTTTCATATACATCGGGATTTATTTCTGGGTCCTTTCTTCTATTTCATTGCCAAGTCTATAGTCATTGATTCGTCTATCCTATGTCAATACCATATTGATTTTATCACAACAGGTTTCTTGTTTGATATTCCCATGTCTGGTGTGGCATATACCCCTTCACTATTCATTTTCTTATTTTTCTTGGTTATCTGGGAGGACTTATTCTTTCCAATGAACTTTTAAAGATCATTTTATCCAATTCCAAAAGTATAGCATTAAATTTGTAAATTTACGGTAATGTCTTCACACCCAAGAATAAGAACTGTCTTCACATTTGTTCAAATCTTATTTTATGACCTTCAATAGGATTTTATAGTCATTTTTATATAGGTCCTGGGGCTTTCTTGTCAAATTTATTTATAAACATTTTATGATCTTTGCCATTATTAAGAGTGGGCTATTTCCCCATCTTTCATATCTAATTATTTATTACTAATGCAGAGAAGAATGATTAATTTTGGCATATTTATCATCTGTTCTGCTACTTCATCAGAATTCNCTTCACACCCAAGAATAAGAACTGTCTTCACATTTGTTCAAATCTTATTTTATGACCTTCAGTAGGATTTTATAGTCATTTTTATATAGGTCCTGGGGCTTTCTTGTCAAATTTATTTATAAATACTTTATGATATTTGCCATTATTAAGAGTGGGCTATTTTCCCATTTTTCATATCTAATTATTTATTACTAACGCAGAGAAGAATGATTAATTTTGGCATATTTATCATCTGTTCTGCTACTTCATCAGAATTCTCTTGTAATTTTAATATTTTCCCACCAAGTCTCATGGTTTTCTAAGTATGCAGATACACAGTCAGCAAGAGAGAGTTTTCGGTTGCCTTTCTTTTCCAAATGTTAATGATTATTTCATTTATTTGTTTTCATTTAATTGTCTTATCCTTCCTTTTTGAATAAAAATGGTAATAAGAGGTATCGCTGTCTAGATCCTGATTTTAATTATAAACAATTAGTGACTGGCTATTTAAAATGACACACATAAGGCGTTCTTTTCTATTCCATTTTCCTTAAAGTTTTATTTGAAATGACTACTGTATTTTAAAACTTTTATTTCTATTTTTGCTCTGGGCTTTGAGATATATTCTCTGCTTGATCTTGGAAACTACTAATTTGAGTCTCAATAGTGATCATTCTTTCTATAAATTCCTCTGATTTTCTTTTTGGTTCAAAAGTCATGGTTCTCTTGAAAACCCTATTAGGCTGTCCTTGATTCTCCTGGAGCTTTGGTATTCTGCAGTCACTGCTTCCATTGTCACCCTTTTCTTCCAGCAGCTCTAATTCTGGTCATTCTTTTCTCTCTGGAGGCTGGACCCCTAATGTACGTGGTTATTTTCCATTGCTTGCTCGTTGGGGCTCAAATTCAGACACTGAAACACTATAAGGCAACAGCCGTTTCACAAATATTGCCGGATAGAGCAATCTGCCGACACTTTGGGTCTCCTGTGGAAGTAGACGGGTTGTCAGGACCCTGTGGAGACATGTAGAGGAAGCCCCCTACACCCTGGTCTCCATGTGCTCTCCTGGCCTCAGGGGTGGAGCAGGCTCAGCCCACGCATTCAGCCAGGAAAGCTAGCCTCCCTGGGACCCCCGCGCCCACCTGCCAGAGGCCTTAGCAGCTGCTGCTTGGTTTCGTTGAACCAGATGGTTGGAGTTGAGAATAGAAGCAATGAGGTTATCTATTTGATATTGTTACTAAGCTTTGTCTTGATATTATTCAGTAAGTATTTTTTTGGTTGATAATCCCATCAAGAGAAAAGGGCAGATATTTGAGAGGAGAAATTGACACCCTACTGATGAGAAAATAGTAATTTGTTTGTGTTAATATTAGATATTTTAATTGAGCTCCCACTTTTTAAAAGTATAATCAAAGAAAAGAGCATGTTATTATTATGAGTCACATCTATGACAAGTGATCTAACCAAGCAAGGTGTAGACCTGTGGGCAGCACTCATATAGCAGGTAAAGGGCCCTAGAGGAATTTAGTGTCCATCTGTGATTGTAAGTCTCAAAGGATAGAGTGGTTACAGCATCACAGTCACCCATGCAGAGTGACTCCACCATAATCCTTGAAATAATTGGAGGCAGCCCAAGGTGCCATGGCCTTGAATCATTAGTTGGTGGAGAAGCAGGAAAGATGTCACATAATGGGGCATCAGCGAGACAGCGAAGACCCGGGGAGAGCAGCAACATCTGGTCCCCACAGCTCAGAGATAGAGCGAGCCCTGAAGAGCTAGAGAAAGTGACAAGGGAGCTTGGTACCTGCAGGAAAAACAGGGGGTCTGGTGACAGAGAATAAGACAGATGCAAGCTGAAGAGGCTTTAGGCAAAGAAAAGGAACTTGGGGATAGGAATATATTTAGAGAAA
>NW_007728303.1:101718-109622 GCF_000696425.1 Galeopterus variegatus | reverse complement strand
ATCAGCGAGACAGCGAAGACCCGGGGAGAGCAGCAACATCTGGTCCCCACAGCTCAGAGATGGAGGGAGCCCTGAAGAGCTAGAGAAAGTGACAAGGGAGCTTGGTACCTGCAGGAAAAATAGGGGGTCTGGTGACAGAGAATAAGACAGACACAAGCTGAAGAGGCTTTAGGCAAAGAAAAGGAACTTGGGGATAGGAATATATTTAGAGAAAGTGCTCTAAAACAAAAGCATTTTGTAAAAGAAACTCTCCCAAGGGCAAAAATCCTACCATACTTCACGTTTTTATGCAGTTTTTCTTCCCGAGAAGGTCTCTGAAATAACCCTTCAAAAACCAGTTGAGATAACTTGATAGGATAAATAGAGGGGAAAAGAAGAAAATATTTTTGTAGTTTTATTATAGCCAAAAGACATCCAAGTTAAAACATGGGCTTTGATGTACATCCCAAATTCACAGATGAGAGATGATTTTTCCCATCTGGGGGATCTCTCTACTGCCCTCTCATGTTGCCGAAGAGGAAACGGGCTGTGTGTGAAAGAGACTGGCCTTGCAGAACCCACCTCAGTACTTTCTACAGTCTCCACTCTTTCCACTCTTGGTCTGTCACCTTGTCTTTCTTTAAAACCATTAATTCCTCATTACTCCAATCTCTAGCCAGGCTGTCTTGAGTCTCTGCAGTGTCTCCATCAGATTCCATCTTTCACCAGGCATTTTCTATAGCCCATGTTTTGCCAGGCCCTATGCCCATCTCTGCAGAGAAGTGGAGCCTGGCCCTGATCATGCAACCACAGAGACCACCCCATGCTGGCCCTGGGTCTCTGAGGGGCTTTGAAGCCGCTGCCAAGCACCCTGACCCAGGGCCTGCTGTTTGAGGGCCAGAGGAGCAGGGGATCCCCACGTTAACAGTGAGGAGTGTTGAGTGCTGGCCAGCACCCAGAAAAAGCCCCAGGCCAGCAGCCTTGGAGTCTGCTATAGGTGGAGCATGCCTGTGGGAGACCTGGGGGAAAGCTCTTAGAAATATCAAGTCAGGTAGGTTCATTGTCATCACACACTGTAGAGACGGAGATGGCATAACAGGACAAAGGGCTCCCAGAAGGAAGAGAAACAGTAGAGCCTGTCTGTGGAGAGTAGGCCTGTGACTTTTGCAAGATGTGCTGGCACCAGGACCCGGGCCAGGGCCTCCTTTGACACTGAGCCCGGGTTTCCCCTGGCAGGTCAGGGGTCCCAGTGACTATATGACACCACCTTTAGGTGTTGACTGGAGCCCACAGCGTATGTGCTGTGGATCAGTTCCAGCCACTTTGCCCTGAGAATGTGTGATCTCAGACTCCCCCAACTTGGAAGCCGGGCAGAGTTTTCAGGGGTCAAGCAAATCCCAATGCAAGGAAAATGACACAGGAAGCATTTCTTTGGGATATTTTGAAGCATGCTATTTTGAGTCTGCCTTTTAAAACCAGTCAGTACTGTCCATATAAATATGTTTGCCTTTCCATTAAGGCTGGCCTCCTGAAGACAGTAACTACACCGTGCTCATGTCCACTTGAATTAGTACAACCAAATGGCTTCTCCTTTTCCAGTCCTATTTATTCAATCTTTCACTAATTCTGAATGTCTGAATTGGCACTATGTGCCATGCTCTTTGCCTGAATTATCTCAGTAAATCCTCAAAGCAATTCTGTAAGGCCATTGTTACCCTTATCTTTAAATAAGAGGAAAAGAAAGGAAAGGGAACTTGCCAAAGAGAGGATAGGGGTCACACTGCCAACAAGCAGCAAAGGACACAGGATCGAGTGGATTCTGAGCTGTGACTATTACCTAGGACCTGGCTGGGGTTTACGGTGAGCACTGTGATGCATTCCAAGGCAGCGCTGGCCAGAGTGAAGTGGGACCGCGTGCTCAGCTCGCGCAGACTTCCGGCCCCAGCTTCTCCTCTCTGCTCCACTGCTGTCTTCCCCAGAAGAGTTCCCTCTGTCTCGGTGAAGCTGAGATAATGATTTGGGGCCTCACATTCCTCCTGTCCGGTGTCTTTTTATAAGTCTGGGGGCTCTGAAGGAAGGAGATGCCACCAGGTGGGAAGAAAAGGATGAGAGTCCTGGGCAGGTGACATCTGCCACTGTAGGTACTTTGGTGGTATTGAGAAAATTGTCCAAAACTTGGAAATAAGACAAAGGGAAGGTGGCAGGTCCTCCCAGTATCATACCGGAGCCATGTTTAACAGGCCCCGAGGATTGCCTACTGACCCAGGCTATTCACCACTGATTAAAGGCTCAGATTGTGCGGTGACATGTTAACTTGTACATTTGTTTCTGGTAAAAATGCCAATTATTCTTTCTGGTGGAAAAGATAACCCCAGAGGTTACGGTTTTCTTACCCTGCCGGTCATTAGGCAGTCATGTGCCAAACCTAGCCCTCTCATCCCTGCCTTCCTTCTCCAAGGCCCATGTAACTCCTCAGAATCTCCTTTAGACCAGCTTTTCCCTTCTGCAGTTTCCCTCATTAATATGTTGAACCAATCTTTAACACATGCTCACTTTATATTATCATGAGAGTCATGTTTTTAAGATTTTGAAAAGTATACCTTTGCACCTGTACTTGGTGTTCGTTCTTCATCCATGCCCAGAAATAACCAGCTGCAAAAGCTCTGCCCAGAGGACATGGGCAATACGCAGCAACCTATTTAGCCTTGGTTTGATACGAAGTTGGTTAAAGACAAACTCTTTAGGGGAACTGAGAGGCCTGCTGAAATATTAAAGGTCTTCCTTCCCACTATGTTCCAAGCATCTCTGTCTTTGACTCAGTGGTTTACTTTGAAGCCAGACTGATAGACCTCAGTTAGGCTCTGTGAGCAATACACATGACGGGTTCCATTACCTTCTGGTGATGGATAACCGTGTGTTTCTGCTAAGCTTTGGGACCTGGAGACTGTGGTTTTGTCCTTCAGAGCTGGCCAAGTGTCTGTTTTCATGAAGCACTCAAGAGCCTCAGCTTACAGGCTGTGCTCTGTGGCTGAGTTTGAAATCACCTGTGGTCACTGAGAGGACATCACATCTGCCCAGCAGTCACCTGTCCAGTTTCAGGGAAAATGGCAGGGGAAGGGACAGGAAAGTGTTGAAGCTGAGAAACACCATAGTAGTTACTTTAAGCTTTGCCTCTCTGGCTGGGCGTTAATGTACACAGTCCCTGGGAGGAATTACAGATTCTCTTCCCAACACTTGGGTGTAAATGAGACCTTACAGGGTAGACTAGGGCAGCCCCAGCACCCAGTGCACCTAGACGGCATGGTAGCTGTCGTCAGAGTCCAGGAAGGGCTCTCTCTTCCCACCAGCAGCCCTCGGGTGTCAAGAGCTTTCTGGCCTGTAAGACTGTTGGAGAACAAGCCTCTTTGGACCAGCAGTAGAGCTGAGAGGACAGAGTGTCGGGGTGATGGGACCTTGCTCCACTTTCCCAGGTGGTGCAGCTGGGCAAGGTGGCAGCTTTGCATCTGCATCTCAGCTCCCTGAAGACTGGGTCTGCCTGGTGAGATTTGCCCCGGAGCAGGGCTTTACGACCAGGCCTCTTCCTGTGCCAGGTGTCCTTGTCCTGCACACCAAGTCCAGGGCACTCCAGGCTACTCCACTCTCCCCATGTCCCTGCCTTCCTCACGTTCAGGTCTCACGTCATTTCTCACCTCCTCAAAGAAGCTACCCTGACCACCAGATTAAAGCTCACCATTGCAGCACCCTGCTTATTTCCTTCCTAGCCTTTACTACAATTCACATTCGTCCAGTGTAGTTGTTTGCTGGTTTACTCTCTTGTGTATCTTCCTACACCATAATGTAAGTGCCCTAAGGACAGGAGCCTAGTCTGTCTTGTGTCTGCAGCACCTAGAATGGAATTTGGCACATAGTAGGTGCTAAGTAAATGTTTTTTGGATGAATAGGTAGATGAAGAGCTGGCATGCGGGCACTCCTGAAGCACCCTGTTGTTGCTACCCTCCCAATCTGGGGGGTACATGTGACATTGGGCTGCACAGCTGGGCCTTTGCCTAGATCTCACACAAACCCAAATTCTGCAGCCACATACAAGGCACTTTGATGGACTGTGCAATGAGGTAGTCAAGGTTGAACAGACATTCTTGGGCTCATCTGAGAGTTTGAGTTGTTATGGAGCAGCAAGGGGTACTAGGACCATGACTTCCTGCCCCTGGACCATACACCCCACCTATCTGTGCATCTCTGTACACACATGGCTCTTTCACAGGCAAGTCCTCAGCTCTGGGTCTTTAAGAAACTCAGCCATGACCCAAGGTAAAGGCAGCACCTCCCCAGTTGGTCAGTATCAATGCACCTGGTTCCTGTACAAGTACCTGTGTCTACAGAAGTTGGAGATAGCTGCTGTGCCAGGCTGGGTCCATGGTAGGTGGCAGATGAGGTTCTTGTGCTGTGCATGCTGTCTCTGGTCTTCTGCATCCGTGTACAGCTGTTCTTGGCCTGCTTTGGGCTGTGCAGTGAGCAGCACTTTTAGAGCCAAGCCATCACCTCGCTGTGGCTTTGTAATGGGGGTGGGGGGTGAGGTTGTGGAGATTCAGCCCAGGTCCTTTGCTGGGGGCACTGACAGCCTGCAGGAGGAGGCCTAGGCAGTACCTGCAGCTGACATCTGGAGTGGGGAATCTCCCAAAGCCTTGTCAGGGGAAGGTGGGGCTCTCTTCCATAGTCAAGCTGAAGATAAGTTCTCAAGCACAGAAAAGCTGTGTTGGACAAAACATGCCAGCAGGTAATTAGCATCCCAAAGCGGAAAAGCTAGTGGGTTCCTCTCATGTGTCATTTGGTGCATGACCTCTGAGAAGGGAGCAGTCATTGGTTTACTTTGGGGCAAGGAACCAGTTACTGAGTCAGAGTTTGAAAATAAAATAACTGTCAGTGCTCTTGGACACAGTTGGCTGTGAGAAAACACTGGAGACAGCTTCCTGCTCCAGATGAATAGGACCCGCTTTCTCTGTCTGAGGAGTGTCTCAAGATTCATCTCCTTTAACGGCCTGCACTGGGGTCAAGCAGTCTTGCCTCCCATGGTGGCTGAACTACACCACCTGGACCTACGGTCTGAGTTCATGGCGATCCCAGGGCTGTGACCTTCTTATCAAGTATGCTTATCTGAACCACAGAGGGAGCCTTTAGCACCAACTTATACAGATGGACATGTTTCTCCAGCTACTGTAACTTTAATGTCACAATTCCCATTTCTGACCATGTTCAGAAAATTTAATTAGTGTTGAAAAGCAGCGTATTTGGCAAGATGATCACTTTTTAACCTGGGCAAATGCCTTTCTTTATGGCTATAAATTAAGCACATTGTATCTTTTTCATGCCTCGTGGTTGTCCTCATAAATACTGTGGACAGTTGCTGGTAGTTTCACTTGGTTACCTTTCCCATTACTGCTTTATCATCAACCTGGCAGGAGTGGGGAATTCATTCTGTTTTAATGACAAGAAAGAAGTGGTGGCAAGGGGCTTGTTTAATGAGGAAACCACCCCTTGGCCAGCATCTCTGTGGCCATGGCTCAGACTCCAGGCCTGCCCTGCACAGGGTGCCCTCAGCCCTCCTTGGGGCTTGCTGTCAGCAGCCTTCGTGAAGGGCATGTGCAGGGTTTTAGAACTATATTTGGCTTAAATGCAAGTAATTAGGAATCAAATATTTACTGACAGCCAACTTCCATGTCAGAGAGACCTGAGCATTTCGACAGCTTCAATGGCCACAGGTTGGCACAGGCGTTTCCTCAACACTCACCCCACGGAGCTCAGCCTGTGGGGAAGGCCACATGTGACACTGTCCTCAGAGGTGTTCGCTCCATCTGGACATACAGGCATTCCAAAGAAGTGGCCCAGATAGAAGGGGGTTTCCCCTGGCCGGGTGGGCTGGCTTTAGTTTGACTGCCCAGGCTGGACTGGGTGGTCTCTGAAGCCCCCTCCTGCTCTGCCTCTCCAGGATTCTAGTTCCCTTTACCCCAAAGGGCCCACCTCCATGGACACTGACCCTCCATCCTACCTCCATGCATTCACCTCCCTCCTGCACCCCTTGGAGGAGGCCAGAGGAGATGTCCCTTTGGAAGGTCACTATGTGTGAGGCCCCTACCACCCTCCCCATTGCAGCCTATATTAATTCATTTCTGTTGCTTATAACAGAATACCCAAAACTGGGTAATTTATAAAGAAACAAAATTTATTTCTTACAGTTTGGAGGCTGGAAATTCCAACATCCAGGGAACACATCTGGTGAGGGCCTTCTTCTGGGTGGGAACTCTCTACCAGATCCCCTGGTAACCAGGGTGTGCTGAGCAAGAGAGCTAACTTTCTCACTCACCCTCCTTAGAAAGCCATCAGAACCATGCCCGTTACTCCATAAATGGATCAACCCATTCACTTCTTAAAGGCTTCATCTTATAAATACCGTAAGTGGATTTTCCAACCTGTTAACAGTTACAATGGAAACTAAGTTTCCAGTGCATGAACTTTGGGGGGATACATTTGACCCATGCTACAGCCCCTAACCTGGCATTAAATCAGCACTGATGAGATCATCTCTTAAAACTATTGTGTTTCTTAAAACCTGAATGTACTGGGACCACATGAGGACAAAGGGCCAGCACTGTGGGGCCTCCTGAGGCCAGAGCATGGGGCGGACACTCTGGGGTAGGGAGATTCAGAGAGGGGACTCTTGGACTTGAGCTGGAGCAAGCACCTCAGAGAGGAAATGGCAGCCAAGGGTGAGCTGGACCTGATTAAGCAAGAGGGACAGAGCGGGGCGGGGTGGGGGGGGGAGGGGGCATAGCCAGAACAAAAGCCCTGAAGCGGGCTCTGGAAAGCCAGAGGCTCAGACACCTAGGCTCTGCTTCTTCAAAATGGGGCAATTAGTGATTTCCCATCCCACCTGCAGGGGAAGTTTATTGAAACTGTGACCCAGTGGCAATGCTTTGTATCCTGGCTCCACCTTGGGAAAGAAACAAAGGCTGACATTTTTAGAGATGTGTTAGTTTCTTCTAGTAGACACCAGCACTTTCTAGGGTAACCCATTTTCCAACAACCCAGGAGAATCATGCTAATCAAACACTCTGTGGCAAAGCGGCCATAAACACCATGAATGGGGGCCTCCACCCCAGAGCCTCCTCTGCCGAGCAACTGCCTTCAGCTCCCTTCCCTTCCCCCCCGCCACAGGTCAACCTTGACAGGAAGGCGCACAGAGGGGCCATGGAATGCCACCGAGCCTTCACAGTGACATGCAAACAATTAGTTAAGTGGATAAAGGAGATTCACACAGGATCTGCACTTTTACACTGTTCAGAGATATTTTGACCTTATAGTTTACTATGACTCAGGAAAAAGTCAATATTTCTTAGCTTGCCAAGGCTGGAGGAATTTAAATGAATTATCGATTCAAGCAGTTAATCTGCCCATAACTGATTATTTTCCTTTCAAATCTGTAATGATGAAAAGCAGACTTAACCAAAAACAAGAAAAGGAAAATTTTTTCTTTTCTTAGACATTTTAATCTCATGAAGTAGGAGCTGGGGCTGAAAGTTCAGTCTTGACCACCAGGACCTTCTGTCTTACTGAATACTTTGAAAAATATTTAGTTGAAACTTAAAGCAAAGACTTATGTGACCATGAAATCTGTATTCTTGTTTTAATTATTTGTATTTTGAAATCCCTTTGTAATTCTCAGCTTTCCCTCTGTCTCCATTAATGACGCATGGTAGTCATCTAATTTTCTAGTCTCCCATAATGGAATGTAACGTTGGTTACAGATGCCTGTATGGCCTTTCACTTAAACGTGTCTTTTCAGTAATAAGCCCCTCTTCCAGCTGCCCTGCTCTCTGGTGTGTGAGCTCTGGGTGCCACTTCCTGAGATCATTGTGGTTATGTTTTGGGTG
>NW_007728303.1:99343-101009 GCF_000696425.1 Galeopterus variegatus | reverse complement strand
ACTTAAACGTGTCTTTTCAGTAATAAGCCACTCTTCCAGCTGCCCTGCTCTCTGGTGTGTGAGCTCTGGGTGCCACTTCCTGAGATCATTGTGGTTATGTTTTGGGTGCAGGGGACACTCAAGCAGTGGGACAGCTGCCATTTCCGGAGTCTCAGGCTTCCTGCCCACAGCTACGACATTGTGCTACTGGACAGTGAGGAAAGGCCACTGGTGGGTCCACTGATGATGTATGTCGAGGAAAACTTGGTTCTCCCTAGAGGGAAAGGCCAGCCTCTGGTCTCCCTACCTAGGCACTTAGACTACCACTTTCTTCTTATGTCTAGACTCTGCAGTGGCTCCCCAGTGCCTACAATATCATACCTAAATGCCTCTGATGAGCGCTCTAAGTCTCCCAGAACAAATCCTTGCCCTCCGCCCCTTCCCACCTCCCTACAAAATTCCTACTTACGTTGGTCTCCTACCTGAGGCATGTAAATGCTACCTGCCGTGTGGTTATGGGGGTCTTGACTCAAGCCTGCTGTGTCTCTAAGAAAGCCGTCCCCTCTCAGTCTTCAGGGTCCAATGGCACTTTACCACCTCCAGCACTGCCTCCCATTTACTTCTCCAAAAGCTATCTCTTTGGCTCCTGTACCTCTTTGCCTGACCTTAGCTTGTGGCCCTTGTCACATTTGGTCTCAGGTCAGAGTTATATCTGCATGGGTGTCATCACCTTACAGAATGACAAGGCCAGAGACAGGGAGAGGCATGACTTGTTCATCTTGGGAACCCCTGAGGTGCCTAGCACACAGCCTGGCCCAAAGTCACCATATAATAAAGAAAAAAAAAGGAAGGAAGGAAAAGGAGGGATGGAGGGAGGGAGCTACTTTTTAAAATCATTGATTTCAATAGGCTTCTAATTCAGGAGGTTGTCTCAGGGCCTGAAAACAGTGGTAGCAGGCTTCATCTCCTTGTGTAAGGCACCTCTTTGTGAACACAGAATGGCTGGGGGTGTTTTCTTTTTCCAACTGGGAGCAGGAAAAGTGAGGCTAAGAGAGAACCATGAGTTTATCCAAAGTCTTCTCATGGGTCCCAGGACAGGCAGGTGCTACATCTGCAGTGTTCAGAGTGAGCCATAAAACTTGAGCTCTGAACGGTAGGACACGCTTCTTGGCACCAATGGCTGCCTCTTGTTAGAGGGACAGGAACTTGGTTGGGTACCCCGGGCGCCACCCTGGGGAGCATTGGTATCACAGCCAAGTGGAGCCTCTGCTCACTGTGACTTAAAAGAGCCACTAAGGAAGCCCGTAACCACTCCCCCCAGTGCTTGCGGCTGACCCTCTGCATTTGTGTGCCTGGCAGGTCTTCCAGGTCACGATGGGCTGCTGGCCTCCTGTGAGAAGAAGTTCTGCAGCCGCGGGAGCCAGTGTGTGCTCAGCAGGGACACAGGGGAGCCCGAATGCCGGTGCCTGGAGGCATGCAGGCCCAGCTACATGCCTGTGTGCGGCTCTGATGGGAGGTTTTATGAAAACCACTGTGAACTCCACCGTGCCGCTTGCCTGCTGGGGAAGAAGATCATTATCGTCCACAGCAAGGACTGTTTCCTCAAAGGTAGGAACATGGCTCCTTGCTCTTATGCTTTTGGGCTTTGCGGTGGATCTTCTAATGCCCTTTTGACAAGTGACCTGGG
>NW_007728303.1:93531-99026 GCF_000696425.1 Galeopterus variegatus | reverse complement strand
GCTCTTATGCTTTTGGGCTTTGCGGTGGATCTTCTAATGCCCTTTTGACAAGTGACCTGGGTGCTGAGTCTACAGCTTACATGTGTAAAGGAAGGAAAAAAAGAGAAAGACTGGTGCTTTAACAAAATGGCAGCAGTGGAATTTCAGTATGCATGTTCTGTCTGTGTCCCACCTCCAGAGACCCCCCCATCCCTGGAGGAAGCTGCTTGGAGAGCAGAATCCAGGGAGGTCAAGCTAAACTCTGGCTGGTGCAGAACACATGTCCATTAGGGACCAGGAAACAAGAAATATCCAGGTGTCCACATAGGGTGGGCCTTTGCAAGGTGGTGATGGGGACCATGTTTATCCCTCTAGACAGAGTCTCATGAGTCAGGAGGCCATACTGTGCATAGAATGTGGCCAGATGGACACCAGCACAGTGGTTCCCAGCATGGCAGGGACTCAAACTCTGGCTTGGAGCAGTGCAGTGGGTGATGGAAAATGTCCCATGCCTTGCCTGTTCAGAACACCTCTGAGCAAGACAAGGAAGTCCTGCAAGGACATCAGAACATGTCTGTGGAGCTGGGCCAAAGAACTCAAGCATTGTGCCGGGGTTCAGTCAGAGAAGGGCAGTATCAATGCCCACTAGAGGGGAAGAGCCACAAGAGCAGGGACTCGGGCTGTTTCATGCACAAATATATTCTCAGCACCTAGCACAGTGCCTTAGACCAAGAAGATGCTCAATGGCTCACAGGTGCCTGAAGCAATAACAGTTAGAATGCACATTCCAGTGTTGACATGGTCCCAATAAATAGTACATCCCATGGCCTGTAGAAATATTTGTTACCCTGAGACAAGGTGACTACACGTGAATAAGGACATCTGAAGAAGGCAGAAGCAGCATGTGGGCAGATGGGAACAGGCCCACATAGACAGAGCTGGGAGCATTGTGGGTGGGAGAGCCCACCTAGGGTTGCATAAGGCCAGACACCTGCTTTGGAGTGAGACAGGGAAGAGAGAAGACTTGGGATAGAGACCCGCCAAGTGCCCGCAACAATGGCAGGCAAGGGCTTCTGAGCAGTCCAAGCTGTGCAGGGCTGGGCACCAGGAAGGAAGGGACAGAGCTCCAGTCTCACTCTCACAGTCCCCCAGCCTGAGGACAGTATGACATGTGGCACATGTGTGTGCAGGGTATTCACAGCTGCTGAGGCACTGGAGCACAGGTGTGTTGGTCCCTTCTGTCTCTCCCTGTGTGACCTGCACCCACACAATGGGCCACTCCCCATCCCCGCTCACAAGCTGTGGCAGCGTGCAGCCCTAGAGAGGGCAGGGCTCTGGAAAGGCACATTTATCCTGTCATGGGAATGGTCTTAGACACTTTCACAACTGTGCTTATGATGCTAATGCTGAGGTGCTTCAGAAATCATGAGACACATTATGGAAATGAGGCAAGAATGAGCCTAGGAAAATTGTCCCTGGTCTGGAGGCACAGCCCAGCCCAAGCCTGCCAATTCCTCAGCAGCCGTGCACTCTAAAGCACTTGACCGGTTGCTCCAGCTTTATTGGCCGTGTTGAATTTTATAGACTGATGTTCCATTCTCTGGTTTCCAATATCCCCTAAATTGCATCTTTCTGAAGGGTTTTATTTCTGCATCAGAGTGTGCGCAGCCTCCCTCACCGTCGGTTATTCAAACAGCATTTCGCATCTCACGTGAGGGAAAAACAACCGGCACAAAACCTGTGTGGTGAGGGATGATGGGGAGCAAGGTGGAGTTGGGGGGGGCTGCCCGGAGCAGATTAGGGCTCAGTTCTGTTTCATGCTGATTGAATTTATCCACTAAATCCTTCTGATTCATTGGGTTCTTCACAGATCTTGTGAATTCCCACCAACCTGGGTGGCATAGCTGCTCTCCTGAAGAGCCTTTTTCGGTGGAGAGCGGTGCCTGTGAGCTGGGGTTGCACCCAGCCCTGTGCTCCCCTGGGGTGCAGAACTCCACTTCCCTGGGCTTTTGCTCAGCTGTACAATGCGCTGATAGCAGTACCCACCTGCAACAGCCATGGAGAGAAGAGATGCTGCGTAAACACCATTAGCACATGGCACATGACATAGGCTCACTATTAACAATGCCTGCCATCATTATTTGTTCTAATCCAATGTGGCCACAAGCCTAGAGTGGAAAGATGCACAAACTGTGACAGGGACACAGAGGCAGGAACAAGAGCTCTGCCTGGGAGGTTTGGGGGACATTTCTGGGCCCAGGTGGTTTAATGGTAGATGGAGAGGGGATGGGAATGACACTGGAGTCAGACCGTGATGCTATCCTGGAGATGCCCCCTGGAGCCAGGGCATCTCTTCCTGCAGGCCCGGCCCATTGGAGAAGCTTTCAGTGCCTCGTGTTTGGAGTCAGGTGGGAGGGCTGGCTCCAGTCCTGGCAGGTGGGAGGGCTGGCTGTCACACCTCCTCTAGCATTCCCAAAGGTGTGCCCAGCAAACACGAAAGACCTGGACACTGATTAACAGAGGCTTCATGGGTGGAAGGCAGGCCAGGCCTAAGGGGGTGCTCTGGGGTGAGCTCTTCCCTACCTTTACCAGAACCATGGTTCCAACAGCGAGCCAGAGGAAACAGATGACTGAGGCTCTGGCAGGAACAGGGGGTGGGGTGGGGGATAGTCTTGGAAAGAGGATATAAAGGACAACTTCCTGTAGTCCCCAACCCATGATGGCACCAGAATATCTAATGCCACCTTGAGCCCGATTGATAACAATTTGTCATTTGTCCTAAATTTCCAGGGAATTATTAATACAGGAGCATTATAAACACCTTTTTTCCCCATGCAAACCAAAATTCTAAAACCATCCATCTTCCATTCTCTGTTTCTACAAGAAGTTATAACTTCATTCTCTGGGACTTTATCTGCCCCCAGAAGTTAATATTAGGACAGTCCTTATGGAGCTGCAGTTCGTAGAGCAAGGGGAAGGAGGTGGTAGATTATGCTGGGCCAAGCCTGTGGTCTGGAGCTGACCCTCTCTAGCCAGAGCCCCTGAATCCAGAGGGGTTCTCCTGAGGACTCGCTGGGGACACACAGCCCTCGCCACTTTGCAAGGGAAAAGAGGCAACATCTAAGCCCCATTTATAAGAAAACTTCTGGTATCACATTCCAGAAGTTGCTATGGCAATGGGATTCGTTGTGAATGCAGAAAGAAATATAATATCATTTAAGGATCATTAGCATGTTTGAAAATCAAACTGAACTCAAAAGCATGGCTTCAGCTAGAGTTCGCAGCTCTGATCCCAGCTCTCCTGAGTTATAAGCAGGGTCTCCCTCACTGAATGTCAGGGGCAGTGAGGGATGTGGAAAAGATGCTGGATCTCTTTCTTCGCATTTTTCCTCAGCATCAAATACTATGAAGAGAATACCAGATATTGGGTGGAATCTGCTGCTTAACTTCTTATAGAGTTTGTTTCGAAAGTTATCTTGTGACAGCACATCCGTATTTGTGTATTAATTGGCACTTTTATTTTTTTATTTTTATTTTTATTTATTTATTTATTTATTTTAAAAAGATGACCGGTAAGGGGATCTTAACCCTTGACTTGGTGCTGTCAGCACCACGCTCACCCAGTGAGCGAACCGGCCATCCCTATATGGGATCCGAACCCGTGGCCCTGGTGCTATCAGCACCGCACTCTCCCGAGTGAGCCACAGGCCGGCCCTAATTGGCACTTTTAAAATAATTTTTCTGACTTTGGTTTTGAATTCACGCTCTGTCTCCTACACTGTTCAAGAAGACAAGCTCACCTTTCAGCAATCACTCATCACACCATGGTTGTGTTATACCAGGTGCTACAATGTCATAGTTGGGCAGCTTTCCAAACAAACCATGAAATCATGGGGAAGAAAGACTTTTAGCAGTTCAGTTCTAAGTGGACACTTCAGCTTCCTTGGCCTGTATGGTGTTTGCGGGCACATTGGTGCTTCAGAGAGGATTTCCCAAGCTAATGAAATCAGAGAAAATAATTTCCATTTTGGGGGAAAAAATTAAATATACCATAGGCTCACTAATAAATCATTTTTTCTTAAGCGTTACCAAATGGGCATTAAAAACTCAACATTTTGTTGCAAGTGAGCAGAGCAGATAGATCTTGCTGCCAAAAGCCTTCTTTTTTTCTTCTTCTTCTTGTTATTTTATTGCCGTTTTTGTTGTTACTTTGAATCTTGTCACTTTAGGAATTTAAGTTAGGCCTCACCCCTCCAGGGCATTTCTCTACCTGCTTCCGCAAGTCTTTTCTGCTGACGATCTCTTTCGATGAGCGTAGGGGTCACACAGTCGGGTGCCTAGCCCTCAGATGGAGACTCAGTTTCCTGAGATATGTGAGATGCAGGATCAGGGCTGCGGTGTTGTCAGGTGTTGATAGAGGTTCGGTTTCACTCTGCTGGAGCAGTCCCAACAGCAAGGGAGTGCTGGGGCCTGAGAGAGCATCAGAGAAGTCCAGGCTCAAGGGGCAGTGTGGCATGTGCTCGAGGGCACTGCTTTGGAGTCAGTCATGGGTCCGTACCAGGCCTCCTCAGACAAGGCAGGTCCACTATCTGTGCCTCACTTACCTCACCTGTAAAATGGAAGTAAGCATGCCTACCTCACAGAGTGTCATGCAGTGAGCAGTGCCTGGCATGTAGGGAGCACTCTTCTCTACATGCGCTTTTCCATAGCACTTGAGATGATGGTGATGTTGTTGCAAACATCGGGGCATGTTCAAGGGGCAGATGCCAGAGGCTGTAGACCCCTGTCCTCTTATGTGGAACACTGGATATGGACTAAGAGGTCAGGGGTGGTAGGTCCTCCTGTGAACAAGGAGAGAGAAGAACATGGGTCCTCCATATTTATTTAATCACTGACTATAATTTGACCTCCCATTGATCTAATTTAATAATCACCATCTTGCTCTTTGAAAAGAGGTATAAGTAGAGAGGCAAGAGGAGAACCTGGTGTCTCTGATTCCCAGTCTGGAAGAAGTTGCTAGAAAGCTAGATGACTCTTAGGAAATGTCAGTGGAGACTGAGAGAGGGACTCATATGCCTGAGAATGAGAAAGAGAATGTTTAGAGAAGGTGCTAGAGAAGAGGAGACATTCCAGGTGGGTCTTGAAGGGTAAGGGAGGGTTTGCGAGCTTGCGAGGGTGGGAAAGGCTTTCTAGGGGTGCAGGCATGAAGTACCTCATCTCTCAGGGAAGAGCAGTGATTAAGATGTGGATACTGGGGTGAGGCGGCCAGGGGGGCAGAGCTGGGGATATAGGCAGACAGGTGGATCAGAGCAGCTGGAGAAAGACCTTGTGTGTCAAGCAGGGTAGTTTGAACTCAAGCTGACTGGGTGTCAGATAAGCGAGTCCAACGTCCTCATTTCCCAGGAAGGGACCCTGAGGCCCAGAGAGGGCTAGTACCTGCCCTGAGTCACACAGGCCAACCCTAGCCCAGGGCCCAGGCTCTGCCACTGCAGCCAGTGCTTCAAAAGCACCCACAG
>NW_007728303.1:87077-93188 GCF_000696425.1 Galeopterus variegatus | reverse complement strand
AGTTGCTAGAAAGCTAGATGACTCTTAGGAAATGTCAGTGGAGACTGAGAGAGGGACTCATCTGCTTGAGAATGAGAAAGAGAATGTTTAGAGAAGGTGCTGGAGAAGAGGAGACATTCCAGGTGGGTCTTGAAGGGTAAGGGAGGGTTTGCGAGCTTGCGAGGGTGGGAAAGGCTTTCTAGGGGTGTGGGCATGAAGTACCTCGTCTCTCAGGGAAGAGCAGTGATTAAGATGTGGATACTGGGGTGAGGCGACCAGGGGGGCAGAGCTGGGGATATAGGCAGACAGGTGGATCAGAGCAGCTGGAGAAAGACCTTGTGTGTCAAGCAGGGTAGTTTGAACTCAAGCTGACTGGGTGTCAGATAAGCGAGTCCAATGTCCTCATTTCCCAGGAAGGGACCCTGAGGCCCAGAGAGGGCTAGTACCTACCCTGAGTCACACAGACCAACCCTAGCCCAGGGCCCAGGCTCTGCCACTGCAGCCAGTGCTTCAAAAGCACCCACAGCTTTGGGGTTGTGTTTAATCAGGCCCCAGCAATCTATGTTCCCAGCAGATGCAATTGCTTCACCTTCTCCCCCAGGACACTGGCTGGTGCAGAAGGAGGGCTCAGGTGCCATGGTCAGTGGGAAAGTCCTCGTGCACCATTGCTGGGCTGGGCCTCCGTGCTCTGGAGCTCATCAAGGAGCTGGAACTTCTGCAGGGAAAGCTGGCTCAATCATCCCAAACTCTCAGGGCCTCCAGAAATCAGAAAGCCAGGCCACTCTCTCCCCTCTAAGGAAAGAGCAGGAGACTCAGGGACACCCAGAAGGCTGCCAGAGGAACCTGGGGCAGAAGCAGACAGACCCTCCAGGGACGAGACCTCCTTTGGCCTGGTCTGGCTCTCCAGATGCCTTTCCTGTTCTTCCAGTTGCTCTTCCACTCCTGGCCCTACCCACATTTTTGTCCAGAGCACACAGCTGCTCCTCCAGCCCTTGCACAGGAATCTCTCTGTACCCAGACC
Organism: Galeopterus variegatus; assembly: GCF_000696425.1. Taxonomy (NCBI): domain Eukaryota; kingdom Metazoa; phylum Chordata; class Mammalia; order Dermoptera; family Cynocephalidae; genus Galeopterus; species Galeopterus variegatus. Next base: position 92,188 of record NW_007728303.1, on the reverse strand, counting down.
CCTTCCTGGCCTTCACTGTGAGCTCCACAGAGGAGGGCTTGGCCTCTTCCAGTGAGCCACCCAGCTTCACGGACATTTGTTGAATGCCCACTGGGTGCCAGGGCTGTGTCAGGACCTGAGGCAGTATGATCAGGACACCAAGCCTGACCTCATGGAATTGACAGCCCAAAGAAAGGCCAGGCGCCAATCCCTAGCATCTCCACTCTCTGGGCCATCATTTGGGGGCTGCTTTAGGCAGAGACACCCCCAAGACCTCAAGGACAAATGGGAATCTGTATGGACTGTCATGTGGGGCCCTTCCCCACTCCATGGATTCTGTCAGCAACAGTGCAAACAACTAGGGGCTGACTGAACTGAAAATTCACTCACAGACCCCCAGCCCAGCATCCCCTGGAGACTGGTCATCCTATTTGTTGTGTCTGCTCCCAGGATCAAGAAACATGACTTTAAACAAACATGTGTGTCCTTTGTATATTCCCTCTAGGTTTTATGCAAGAAAATGTCTTAGTGTGAGCACCCTGCAAATGTGCCAGAATGTTATCAGTTCAGCATGTGTGGTGTGCTTCACAGAACTGCTGCACTTTGAATGCATTAATTACAGTCCAGTAATTAAAAATTGCTAATAAGTTATTGAGCTGAGAAAGTCTTGCACTACATTGATTTTGCTTATGGAAATCAGCCACAGCCTGGAGTCCCCACAATGTCTCCTGCTGTTTTCTGGCAGCCCCCTCAGCCCCCCGCCACCACCCCCCACTTCTTGTCTCTAACCTCTCCTTCTCTGTGTACTCCTTGGTCACTTTGGCTGTTGACAGTCTCAGTCTCTCTCAACCTAAAGCCAAAAGGAGCCAGCTTCTGTCCCAGTATCCAGCCAGGTACCATGTAATCTCTCCACTTCACTCCCCGACACCCCAAGTGTTACCTGCCCTAGCTGTGTCCATTTCCCTAACTCTCCTGCATTCTGCCCANCTTCTAAATGCCACGTTCAGGCAGCACTTTCCAGGCCTGGCCTTACAGTGTCCCTCCCCCAATAGCATCTGTCATCCTTTCCCCAGCCCTGCTCCAGTGTCTTCCAGGGACCAGCACCCATCCCTTTGACTCTGCACTGGCCCCTCCTTCCTCAGCAGCTTCTCACATGTGGGTCCCCTGGGCTCTCCTTGGCTCTCTTCTCTTTCCATCCTACCCTTCTCATGGTTCCAGCAATTCCTTAGAGACCCAGATTGTCTCGTGAGCACAGACCCAACTGTGCCTTCCTTCCTGACCTCTGCTCCATATTTCAGTCCACCACTTCTGCCCCCGCACTTGTCCACCCCACCAGCATCTCCTGCCTGGATGACCTCTATGACCTCCCAGCTGTTCTCCCAGTTCCTGGCAGATACTTCTTTAAACCCACTTTCCATATGGCTTTAAGGGTGAGCTTTCCGAGATGTAACTTGGCCATCATGCTCACCTGCTTGTACCCTTCTGTCCATTCATTCAGCCAACACACACCTACTATGAGTCAGGAACTATCCTGGGCACTGAGGATACAGCAGGGAACAGAGCAGACAAGAGTTCTGCTGTCATGGCAGGTGCAGTCTCGTGGGAGCAGGAGATAAAGTATGTTAGGTGGTGACAAGTGCCATGGAGAAGAACAAGCAGGGAAGGCTGTTAGTGAGACCTTCTAACATAAGAAGTGACATTTGAGCGAAGACTTGGGGGAGGTTGGGAGGTTGGGGAGTGAGACGTTTGGATATCTGGGGGAAGAGCATCCCAGGCAGAGGGAAGAGCAAGTGCAAAGCCCCTCAGGTGGCAGCGTGCCTGGTGTGTTTGGGAATCCACAAGGAGGCCAGGGTTGCTGGAGCAGCAAGTGAGGGAGAGAAACGTAGGAAGTCAGAGGAGTGGAGGAGCATCTGCGCAGGGCCTCAGCAGCCATTGGAAGTCCAGGCTCTTCCCACTGTGCCGCCTTGCCCTCCTCATTACTCCATCTTGCCCACCAAGGATGGCCTTGAGGGGACCCCCCCTCTTCAGCAACACCCCAGGAAGTTTGTGAAGACAATTCCATACCATGGGCTGAAAGAAATGATCTGTCTTGGAGCTAATGGCCATGCATCTCTAGGTTTGTTCTTTATCTGAGGTCAGCCCTGCAGGGCCCAAGGAATTTTGTGCATGAGCCCAAAGCTAACCAAGGTGCTCTCAGAACTTCTACTGAGAGCAGGGTCCTCCTTCTGTTATAAGTTCTTGTTAGCCTCCCTCTCATCCTGCCATACCAGGCATCCTTACGAGTGGGGACATTTGCTTTCTTTTTCTATACCTAGCTTGCTGGAGATGTTCCATTCATTTTTTAGATGAATGCACAAATTAATGATTATGTGTTAAATAGGATATATGCAGTCCCCTCAAGGTCCCCAAGGGAGAGAAGGGGAAGCCCTAGTTAGAAACCCTCCATGTAACACAAAGCAGAGGGGCCCAGCAAAGAAGATCGTGGATTCATAAGAAGGACCCCTTGCAAAGGACATGGTGGATTCTCTGTGGCGGTCAGGCCATCGAGGGTGTTAAGGGAACATGAGGAAGGAAGGGGATAAAGGGAAAGGAGTGGCATGGAACCTCCTGTCCTACAAGCTTCCCTCCAGGAGGCTGCTGGAGGAAGGCCCTGCATGGAGAGGGGTGTCCTTGTCACAGGTGGCTTAGACCTCTTTGAGTGGAGCCCATGCCTAACGCATGAGAGTTTTCAGATGTTTACCAGAAGTCAAATGTTTAATCATTGGAGCAAGAAGAAGCTGGTTTGGGACTTCTTTGAGGCTCTCTCTTATTGTGCCTGCTAGTAAGATCAAGGCCCCCATGTAGCAGCTGCTAAATGACACTGCATATTGAATCTCTGTGCCCAAACAGTTTATTTAATTATATGTGTGACAAACTCAGCAGCTGTCAGACCAGCCACAACTCAAACATGTCGCTCTGTTTACTAACAGTCTTGAGGAAAGGACTTCTGTGCTTTTCCAGATGTGGGATCCCAGTTGGGTTCTTCTCTGCCTGGTGATATGAGGAGTTGAAGGGGCCGGTGGCTGGGAGGACAGCAGGGCAAGAGCTGAGCAGAGCCCTGGAGCTGGCATGTTCTTGGGCCCCAAGCCCTCCCTCCCTTGCTCCCAGCCCCTGTGGCAAGCACAGGTGCCCAGCCTCTCTGCCTGCTTTTCTAAACAGGGAAACCACAGCCCAATTTGGGCATCATTTTTTCTCTGAAGACAGGGAGGAGCACTTACCACCATGTCAAATTAACTGGGATAAATTAGAGGTGTTGAGGGGTAGACCCACGCAGTGACCCAGGGAGAGAGTAAGTGACTGCTCATCTCCATTAGCGGAGGGTGTGTGTGCAGTAAACATTCCCCAGCAGAGCAGGCTCGGCGGATGCATGGCTAGCAGGACCACACAGAATGATCGAATGCTGGGTCTGTGGAGTTGAGTCCTTGGCCAGGAGAACNCTGCCTCCCTCACTCACTCTGCCCAGCTGAGCTCTCTGACTCTCTACCTGTACTCTCTCTCTGTGTATGTGTGTGTGTGTCTCTCTCTCTCTCTCTGTCTCTCTCTATCTCCCCTCCTACCCTTCTGTTTCTGTCTGTTTCTCAGATACAGTGTGGTTGATCCATGTTTCCAGTGAAATATAATAAATCCAAGGTTTTTTACATGGATTTGCAGAGATATTCATTTACACCCAGTCAGGTGGGACATGTTAGAGACCCAGGTCTGCATGGGCTAAGATTTTAAACTTCTCCCCATCCAAAGCTGTCCAATGATTTAGGGAATGCTAGTTTAGAAGTGCCAGAAGATATAATGGATCTGATGGCAGAACATTTCCTGATAGGTGGGTGATGGTCTGGAAAGGGAGACCAAGAAAGAGGTCCCTTGCAAAGCTGCTAAAAGAGAAATAACACAGACCGAGAAAGAAGTTTCATAAGGGGACACCAAGGTAGGGGTGGAGATGGTACTGGAAAAGGTCGGCGACACATCGCCCTAATTATGTAGGCAGGGAGCTCATTAGTTCTTTCCATGCATGAACAAAACTCCAGATTTTCAAGGGTGCCTCTCAACAGTTTAGCCACAAGTGCTAATTATAGGGATGTTAAGACCTCTCTTTAGTGGTGATATTTTGTGGCAGTGACCATGAATTTAGCTATAATTTCAGTCTAGACAGTCTCACTGGGACTGAACAGAGNCATCATTTTTTCTCTGAAGACAGGGAGGAGCACTTACCACCATGTCAAATTAACTGGAATAAATTAGAGGTGTTGAGGGGTAGACCCACGCAGTGACCCAGGGAGAGAGTAAGTGACTGCTAATCTCCATTAGCGGAGGGTGTGTGTGCAGTAAACATTCCCCAGCAGAGCAGGCTCGGCGGATGCATGGCTAACAGGACCACACAGAATGATCGAATGCTGGGTCTGTGGAGTTGAGTCCTTGGCCAGGAGAACCAAGGCACAGAGCTACAGAGAGCTAAGGCCCAGCCCTCTGCAGCATCATGGGTCCCTGGGAACTGCCGTGATTCCTTATTGTAGGTGACTTGTACCCAGGCCTGCATCGGGTACCGTGGAAGATCTGGGTCCAGAACAGTGTTCTCAAGGCTAATGAGGGAAGACAGAGCATCACAGTGGCTTTGGGCATCTCCTCCTCAAGAGGCCTGCCCTCTGTGTTTCTTCTTGCTGTGTTCAGCTCTGCTTTGATGCATTCTGATCACTCATTAATGAAGGTGATCAGAGTGAAAACTACTTTCTAAAAGCTTTTCTAAATGAAAGTAGCAAAATCACTTTGCTTGCAGGTAACTAAAATAGCCAGATGCAATGAACTCCGTCTACTTGTTATAATAGAGGAATCGGAGTTGTGCTTTTCTCTTTGTAACTGCAAAGAAGGGCTCATCCAGCCATCTCTTTACTTGTCTTCCTTAGGGAACTTTTATTTCCACTCTCACTGCTTGTCTTCAATCCACCCCCCTCCCCCTTCACTTGGCTAAGGTGTGGCCTGAAAGCCTGGTCCCCAGTGGTCCAGCAAGTGCCTCCGTGAGCCCCTGCCTCCCTCACTCACTCTGCCCAGCTGAGCTCTCTGACTCTCTACCTGTACTCTCTCTCTCTCTGTGTGTGTGTGTG
>NW_007728303.1:78653-86020 GCF_000696425.1 Galeopterus variegatus | reverse complement strand
CGAGAAAGAAGTTTCATAAGGGGACACCAAGGTAGGGGTGGAGATGGTACTGGAAAAGGTCAGCGACACATCGCCCTAATTATGTAGGCAGGGAGCTCGTTAGTTCTTTCCATGCATGAACAAAACTCCAGATTTTCAAGGGTGCCTCTCAACTGTTTAGCCACAAGTGCTAATTATAGGGATGTTAAGACCTCTCTTTGGTGGTGATATTTTGTCGCAGTGACCATGAATTTAGCTATAATTTCAGTCTAGACAGTCTCACTGGGACTGAACAGAGGTGAAGCCTGAACAGAACTCTTTGAACAAGAATTAAAGAGAAGTTGGCTTCTGCAACACAGAAGGAAGAGAGCACCTGACCCAAGATGCAACAGAAGAGTATGCTTTAGAGAAAATTACTAGAAGAAACAGAAGCACGTTTTAGACAGCAGCTGTGTTCTACACTCAATTCAAGAAAACACGAACTTGAAATGAGATGAAAAATGGGATTATAAATTGACTGAGCCACAGTCAAAAATAAAATGGAAGCTGGAGGAGCTAAGGAAAGAATATAAGAAATCTGAAGTACAATGTCAGAAATTCCTTCCACATTTCAAGCAGTAAAAAGCAAGATTAACAGTGCAGAAACCACACTGGTGTTCTCCAATATGGAGAATAAACTTGAAAACCTCTCCCAACATACGTAGAAAATGAGAAAAAAGAAGGCTAAAAACTAATGTGAGAAGAAAAGATAGATATGTAGGACAGAGACAAAATATTTAACATATGGGTGATTGGTCATCTTAAAGATCCCAAAGCAAATCAAATGGACACAATAAGCAAAGAGAGATTTTAAAAATATGGTGTCATGGTCGGGGTTCTGGGGTGGTCCTAGGTGATCAGCTTACCCAGGGGTGACTTCTCTCCTTTAGTCCAATTTGCAAAACACTCTGTCCTTTATGTTTCTGCAACACTAAAAAGCAAGAAGGCAACGAATAATATCTGTAGAATTTTGAGGTGATATGATGCAAGAATTCTACACTCATCAAATAACAACCCATGTGTGGAAACAGCAGAAAGTATCCTCAGACAGGGGCTCAGGTAATAGTATGACCCATGTATTCTTGGCTGGAAAAAAACAGAAAGATGGACCCCAGCAATCTGGAAACAAATCAGAGAGTTTGACAAAGAGGAAGTTATACTCCTCAAGGCCTAAGGTGAGCACAGGGGCCCCTGAAGGGAAAAGCTGTCTAAATAATTGTTTCAAATATAGTTACCAAAAATGGCAAGGGTAAGTGATGAAGTTAAGTGCGCTTAATTTCCTTGACTTGCCTACGGCAATTTCAACAGACTGTGCATAATTCTTGACTAAGTACATTAAAAAGCATACATCAGCCCAAAAAGGCAATTTTCCATTAACTCCATCCATACAGCCCAGAATGAACGTGATGCTGGCCACACCTGGGAGACTTGGCCTCCTGCCATTGCTGGTGTGTCCAGAGACCATGGGTAGGGCTGGCCATCAACTGAGGGGATCGGCCCTAAGGTTGGGCCTCCCCTGGTATATCATGGTGGCTGGAGTGTGCTCCCCAGGAAGCATGTAACTGAAGTAAAGAAAACTCCAGTGTATCATGGTGTGTCTTCCTCGTGCAATGATGCCTTTGTTAACGGGCACGTGTCAATATGCTGAGATGTAGTCAGGGCAAGTTGGAAGGCTGGACTGCAGATTCTAACATTCCAATCGAAACTATGTGATTAACCAATAAGAGAGAAATACGTGAGCCCTGTAGCCAAAAAAAGGCAAAGAAGGCAGAAGAGCTGGACTCTTGGGAGACAGAGGTAGATGTTAGACCCCTGAGACAGAGAGGGTCCACGTGGGGTACAGCTATGTGCAGCAGAAAAGGGAGTGGCCATCAGGATGGGGTGGACATGATAATAGCCACCCGTCACTGGGCTTCTGCCAGGCTCCCAGCCACTGCCAGGTGCTTTATGGGCATCATCTCATGCAATCCTCCTCCCAGCTGGTATTGTACTGAGGGGAAAAGAGAAGCCAAATAACTTGCCCAGTTACTGAGCTGGTTAAGTGACAACACCAGAAGTGGGGCCTACCTGTCCTCTGTCACTGTATACCAGTGGCCACCCCAGCAGTTAAGAGGGATCTCTCTGGGACAGGATTTGACCTGAACTTCAAAGAATGGGTGGGACATGAATAACCAGGCGTGGGGATGGCAGAGGGCATCTGCAGATGAAAGGACTCGCTGCAGCTTTGCTGGGTGTTGCCGCTGCATTCTTTCCTCTTCCACTCCGACTGGCACCTGTGACTTAGCCTGTCCTAAAAATGATCACTCCCCTAAAGGGAAACGGATGGAAGTTAGAATTTCCATGGATATCAAGCATTGCCACATCCAGGCATTTTAATGAAATGAGTCATATTCATATACATGCTGTCTTTGAACCCCAGTGGCTGTCTCCATGTGTCTGTGTGGTGTGACCACCACAGTGACCATGTTGCAAAGGAAGGAAGTCCCTGCTGACGCCACATGAATCACAGAGCGACAGGCCTCATTCTCACAGGAGGGGAAATGCCCGCTTTTCTCAGAGGCTCCTTCCTCTCCCACCTCTGCCTGAGTTCCTTCTCACTGGTGTGCCCACCCCACCCCTGCCAAATTGCAGTGGTATGAAGATCCTGTTTATGTGCCAGGCTTGTCTCAATAAACACTCTCCCAGCAACTTGAAAGGAACAAACTTTCCATTTTAAAAAGTGTTTTGGCTCTCAGGGCAAACAGTTATGGGTATCAAGGAGAGCTGATAAAAAGGAGATCTATAGAAAAGGAAGGCAAAGTTCATTGCATGGAAAGGTGGTTTCACTCCTGTGAAAAACGCCGACAGAAGTGCACATCGTAATTTAGAGAAGCAGCACAGAACAAGATGCACACTTGAACGTGCCTGCTTAGAAGGCTGGTGTTTTAGTCAGGGTTCTCCAGAGAGACAGAACCAACAGGAAAGGCAGATAGATATGTAGATACGTAGATAGACAGATAGAGGAGAGGCGATTTATTAGGGGAACTGGCTCACGTGATTATGAAGGCTGAGAAGTCCCACAACAGGCATGCAAGCTGGAGACCGGATGCTGGCAGCACGGCTCAGTCGAAGTCCAAAAGCTTAAGAGCCAGGAAAGCAGATGGTGTAATTCTCAGTCCGAGGCCGAAGGCCTGAGAACCCAGAGAGGCCACTGGTATTAAGTCCTGGAGTCCCAAAGCTGGAAAGCCTGGAGTTCTGGTGTCCAAGACAGGAAGAGGAGTGTCCCAGCTCCAGAAGAGAGAAGAAATTATTTTTTCTTCTTTTTTTTTTTCTATCCAGGCCCCCAGCCATTTGGATGGTGCCCGCCCACATTGAGAGCAGATCTTCCCAACTCAGCCCACAACACACACTGGTCTTCTCTGGAAACACCCTCACAGATACACCCAGAAGTAATGCTTTACCAGTTTTCTAGATATCCCTTAATCCAGGCAAATTGACAGCTAAATTTAACCCTCATAGCTGGGAAAGAAATAACTCAAGGGGAAGGCACCACCAGGTTCCCTTTAGGCACTGCTCTGCAGGGACTCAGCAGGCCATGATCATAATCATAAAACTTTGCAGCAAAAGACTGTGATTTTACACTTCTCACCCTTTCTGAGAGGCCAGGGATTGGGAAGGAAAAGAGGGCAGGAGACAACTAACTTAAACCCATGTCATATGCCAGGTCCAGTGCTGAGTACTTTGTACACTTTATCTCTAATCCCACAACAGCCCTTCGGGATGGGGACACAGGAGTGGGAGCAGTGAGCGTGGTGGCAAAGGTTAGGACCTTTCCTTGGGTCTGGGTGTGAGGAGTCTGAAGCCCCAGGGATATCTGGGAAAGAGGGGCTCCCTGTGCCTAAACAGTCTGCCCCTCTCGACTTCCACCTTTCCCAGCTGAAGAGGTGTGCGAACAGTTCGGAGTTGGCAGAGTCAGCTATACCCCCCCCCCCATTGTATTAGGGCTTTCCAGAGAAACAGACCGATGGGATGTGTGTGTGTGTTTGTACATATGTATATGTAGTAAATCTATCTATATAACAAATAAATATATATGTTTGGAGATTTTATTATGAGGAATTGGTTCACATGATTTTGGAGGCTTACAAGTCCAAAATCTGCAGAATAGGCTAGCAGACTGGAGACTGGGGAGGAACTGATGTTCAGTTCGAGTCTGGAAGCCGTCTGCTGGAGAGTTCTCTCCTGCTTAGGGGATGGTCAGTCTTGTTGTTCTGTTGAAGCCTTCAGCTGATTAACTGAGTTCCACCCACATTATGGAGACCAATCTGCTTTACTCAAACACCACTGACTTAAATGTTAATCTTAACATCAAAACACCCTCACGGACACATCCAGAATAATTTTTGACCAACTATCTGGGCATGTCAGCCCAGCCAAGTTGACACATAAGATTACCACCACACCTGCCCACCCCAGGCTCACTCTCCCTGCGTTCCCCAGACTTTGGCCAGTCCGTGTCTAACCAGAAGTACAGGCCATCTCAGAGGCAGCCCGTGTGAGGTCTTTCAACTGACAGGAGCCAAGTGCCCATCTGGCTGGACCCTGAACAGCCCTGTGGTCACACTGGCCCTTTGTCAGGGGTGCGCCCCACTGCCACCCCATCTGGAGAGCAGCATGCTGACTCAGAAAGGAGACACTGCTTGCATACCCAAGCCAAGCATGATTCTTCCACCCCGAGGCTCAGTACGTGCCCGAGCTGTAGATGGAGTGTTGTGCTCTTGGGCAACTCCACCTGCCTCCCCTGTGTTGCCACACCCCCCACTCCAGCACCTGGGAGTCCCACAAGAGGGTGGGGCTGCGGCACTTCACCCCAGAAGTCCTCACTTCTCCTCACCCACCAGCCTCAGCAGTGTTTTCTGCCAGTGGCTATTTTCCAAGTAAGGTTCTCTTTTCTTCCACATGCTTAATAGTTTAAACAATAACTATTTGAAATTATACTTAAATACACAAACAAGTTAAGATGCAAACTTAAGGAGAGAAACACCAAAAGGGAATGGAGGCGTCAGATTTCTAAGAACACAAGAAAGGTGCATAAAAGGAGGGATGGGGTGGCAGAACGGAAAGCCTGCTGGTTAGATCCTAATGTGCCTCCTTTCCAAGGATGTCTTTGTCTGGGAACCACACACCCAGGCCAGCAAGCTGCCGCATTCAAAGACATGGGAATTAGAGTATTTATTTAATCAGCCGCCTGCCTTGGTGACTGGAGCATGGGGGAGAACTGGGAGCCCCATAGTCACTCCTGGAACTCAGTAATGAAGGCTGTGGAAGGAGACCCATCTCTTAATAAGGCAGCAGCCAATTAACAGAGCAAATGTTTGAGGTGTCCCCGTAGAGTGATGGGACGTCCTGTCTTCTTCTAGAGCCCCTGGGGGCCCATCAGTTGGACAGACAGGTACATGACTGAAGTTAGAGAAAAACTCCTAGAGAAGTGGGCACTGGCTTGTCATTCAGTGGGACAAGGTTTGGCTTTGACAAGTACCTTTGCCTGACCCAAGAAAGGACACATCCTTCAGAAAGGATCTCCTCTCCCCCCACCAGCACTGAGACTCTGTGGATAGGGGGTTCTGGCCCTGGAAATCTCAGAGGCAGAGGACAAGGCTGGGTGTCTGAGAACCAGGAGGATTTCAGCAGGAGGGGGCCATGATGAGCAAGTCTCCTCCAGGAGAGGGCGGCTCCCCCCCGATGAGGTGGAGTCCGGGCAGCACCTGCTGAGTCCACAGGGGCCTGGGCTCCCGGGATGACTAGGAGGAAGTGCGGGATGTGGGCCACAGGAGAGGTTGCCACTGGGGGCATTTGACACTCAGGGTAGTACAAAATCAGGGCGGGCTGGTCTTGGTCGGCTGGGGAGGAGTTAGTTGGTCACACCAACAGAGAGATTCGTTTGGGAATGGGCCAACGAGTAATGTGTCAATAAAGTCCACGTGGACACGCAGGGCCTGGTCCAGCTGAAGTCAGGTTAGGAGTGGGGGAAGCTGATTGAACATCCAGCAGGCAGTTGCAGACCAGACTCTCCTCTCCCCTCCTCTCCTCTCCTCCCCTCTCCTCCCCTCCCCTCTCCTCCCCCACTCCCCTTGTCCCCTCTTCTCCTCCGCATCTTCTCACCTCCCCCATTCCACTTTCCCTTTCCACCCCCTCCCCATGAAGTCTGACTTGAGCATGCCCACGCACATCTAAAACAAGTGACTGAAAAATGATATGTTTCTCAGTTAACTAGGAGAATTTACTGCGTGGCACAAGCTACTAGTTTTAACTTTTTAGTGATTTAACCAGTTTCACTAGCAGAGTTTACACATGGCCTGAAGTAGTTAACGTGCATGCTCCCCGACATCATAACCTGGGATGAAGCAGGGGACGGGAGTGTGCCCCTCTGACGTCTCATGACCGTGTGGACGTTGTCAGCTCCGCGTGAGCTGGAGCTTGTCTTTGTTGCAGGAATCCCTCCCTCCAACTTCTCAAACACTCACAGCCTAGATTATAGGTAACTGACTAAGTTAACAAACAAATGAGTTATTTCTCAGCATTCTTGCTTCCAGTTTAAAGTCAGAGCAGGAGGAGGAGGGAATGATGGGAGCTCGCAGCCATCGCAGGTAGGCGGAAATCATCACCCCCGCTCGAAAGGAGAAATGGAGGCTTCAGAGGCGTGTTAGGTTATGCCACGGTAACAAACAACTGCGAATTCTCAGAAACCCAGTAAAAGTTCACTTCTCCCTCACACTGCAAGTCTAGCGTGGGCCGACAGGGGCTCAGCTCACCGTTGTCACGTGGACCCACTTCAACATGGGCTTCTGCAGAAATCGCTGATGGGAGAAGGGGCTGTGGGGAGTGAGTAGTACTTATAGAGCCTGTCATTGACACATGTTCACTCATACCCCTCTTTCATTGGGAAGGCAAGCCACACAGCCAAGGCTAACTTTAGGGGAGTCGTGTGTATCTCCCCATCGAGGCTGGAAAGGACAGAGACCCTGGAGAGGGAGCTGAGTGCTATGGAGTGCTTGAACACATGCCCAGGGATGCCACCACCACTGGGCTATGTGTGAGTTCATTCAGAGAGCTCACAGGCCTAGAGGCCAAGAAATGAGGTCCAGTATCCCAGCTCTTCCACTTCCAAGCAAATGTTTGAGGCTGTGGGCGTGGTACTTAATGTCTTTGGGCATCAGTTTCCTGATCCATACAACAGGACTAACAGTCCTAACTGCACAAGTGCTCCATAAGTATTAGGCATTAGTACTATATCTGTTACCCTCCATTCCCAGTCCAGATTTGTTTCAAGTCACCATGTCGAAGGGAAACCTGCACTCCCATGTTTATCA
>NW_007728303.1:73262-77473 GCF_000696425.1 Galeopterus variegatus | reverse complement strand
CTGTCCCTTGGCACAGTAGTAATCAATGAATTGGAAGATCACAGGTAACACCATCCCCTCACTGAACCAGAAGCACCAGGTGCTCACTGCCACATCCTGGGCCTGGCACAGAGCCTGGCCCAGATTAAGTGCACAATAACACTTGCTCAGGGGAGGAAGGGATGGCAGGGAAGGGGACAGGGGATGGAGGCTTCCATCTAGGTCAGTAGAGCAGCAGTTAGTGATTGAAAAGCCAAGAAGGGACTGAGGAAATCTCAATGAACAGGACTCTGCATGGTTGTTCACCTGAGTCTTCCTCACCTGGGTGTCAGGAGCATCCCAGTTCCATGCCCACTGCTGCAGGTTTACCTCTTCCTCCAAGGTCCCGGCCATTCCCTGTGCACAGTTGTGTCTGTGTGCAGGGCTGGCCTCCTGGCCAATTCATAGGATTGGAAGGGAAGCCACTTGTTGAAATTGAAGTATTTTTCTTTACTTTCTATTATGAAATATGACATATAGACAATGGGACACAAATGTGTGTGTACAATCGAAAGAATAATCGTCGAGACATGAGCCGGGCTGTGGTGATCAGGCTGCGCTTTAGAAGCACTCCCTCTCCTGTGCCCCTCCGCACTCACACCCTCCTCCCTGCCTGACAGGTGACCACTGTCCTTTCTGACTTCTGTGATAATCACTTTCTGGCTTTTCTTTATAGTTACTATATTTATAAATATGTATCTCAACATGGCTTACTTTTTCTTGTTTTTGAGCTTCACGGAAATGGAACTGTGCTGTGGGTGTTCTTTTTTGATTTGCTTCTTTCACTCAGCATCCTGTTTGTAAGACTCATCTGTATTGAGTAGAGTTTTAAATTGTTCGTTTTTGTTGCTGAATATCCCTTTATGTGAATATACCACAATTTATCCATTCGGCTATTGACGGCCAGCATTTGGGTTAGGTCCCATCGGGGGCTGTTCCAAGCAGTGCCACTAGAATCATTCTCGTTTGTCTTCTGAGCTTGTGTGTGTTTCTCCAGCGTCTATCCTCAGCAGTAGGCTTCACCCAACTCTTTGCTATACTCTTTTCCAAAATTGTTCACCAGTTTACCCTAAAAACAACAGCGTATGAGAATTCCCATACTTCACATTCTTACTAACTTTTGCTAGTCTGGTAGGTATGAAATAATATCTCATTGTGGTTTTAATTGACACTTTCCTGATATGAATGAAGCTAAGGACTGTGTTGTTTATTGACCATTTTGGTTTTCTCTTCTGTGAAGTACTTGCCTAAGCACATATTTTTATCCAGTTGTTTGTCTTTTTTGTATTGACTTATGAGAGTTCTTTGTGTATTCTGGACACATATTCTTTGTTGATTATATTTATTACAAACATTCTTCTATTTGTGGCTTGACTTTTCACTCTATCTTGGTTTATTTTTAAGGATGGAAGTTCTTAATTTTAATGTAGTTGAATTTATCAATCCTTTCCCTCGTGGTTAGTGGATTTTGTGCCTTTTAAAATAAATCCTTCCCTGCCCCCAAGGCCCTACATTATTCAACATCATCTCTACTTAATAGTTTTGTCTTTCACATTCAGCTTTTTTAAATAACAGCTTTATTTATATAATCACATTCAATTTACCCATTGAAAGCATATAAGTCGATGGTTTTTAATATTTCCACAGAGTTGTGCAACCATCACTACAATCCATTTTAAAACATTTTTATCACTTCCAAAATGAAACTGCATCCATTAACACTCATTCCTTGTCCTCCCCTCCCCCTGCCAAAACACCCCAGCTCTAGCATCCACTAATCTACGTTCTGCCTCTACAGATTTGCCTATTCTACACATTTCATATAAATGGAATCATATAACGTGTGGTTTCACTTAGCATAATGTTTCCAATGTTTATCCATACCGTGGCATACGTCAGTCCTCATTTCTTTTTATTGCCAAATAAAATTCCATTGTGTGGATATATGAAATTTTATCCATTCATCTGTTGATGGACATTTGTTTTGCTTCCACCTTATGGCTATTATAAATAATGCTGCTATAAACATCCGTGTACAACTTTTTGGGTTTTATATACCATTTCTCTTGGGTATATATACGTAGGAGTGGAATTGCTGGGTTGTGTGTTAACTCTTCGTTCAACCTTCTGAGGGACTGCCAGACTGTTTTCCCAAGTGGCTGTACATTTACAAGCCCACCAGCAGTGTATAAGAGTTTCAATTTCTCTAAATCCTTGTCAACAGTTGTTTGGTTTGGGTGGCTGGCCAGTAAGGTGATTGGAACCATCAACAGTTGTTATTATTTGTCCTTTTAACTATAGTCACCTAAGGGATGTGAAGTGGTATCTCATGTGGTTTTGATTTGTATTTCCTTGGTGGATAATGATACTGAAAATCTTTTCATGTGATTATTGGCCATTTGTATATTTTCTTTGGAGAGCTGTCTCTTCAAGTTCTTTTCTTTTATTATTATTATTTTTTGGAGGGGTTATTAATCAACTATATCTTCACATTGAATAATTTCAATTCAAATAATAAAAGCATCTTTATTTCAGGGCCCCAGTGGATATTCTGACATCTCCAAGAAGCTCTTTTTTTCTTTTTTTGAAATCTGATCTTGATTTTTTTCAAACACGTTTGTTTATTTATTTATTTAGAATATTCATGAGATACAAAGCTATCTCCCCTCCTGCCCATGATGTGAGAGCCTGATTCATACTGGGGGCATACCCATTACCAGAAATTACTATAGTACCCCTTTCCCCCACCCAATTACTCCCCAACCTCCCTCCTCTTCCCACTTTCCCCCCCAACTCCAATTTGTAGCCCTAGGAATGTTCCCTCCCTCTGTTGGATCACGGCACTACTGTGGTCTTTCTTTCCTGCCTTGCTTTCTCTCTCAGCTCCCACATATGAGTGAGCACATGTGGTATTTATCCCTCTGTGCTTTGCTTGTTTCACTCAATGTAAGTTTCTCCAGGTTCATCCATGTTTTTGCAAATGGGAGTATTTCATTCTTTTTTATGGCAGAGTAGTATTGCATAGTGTGTATATACCACAGTTTCCTTATCCAGTCATCCATTGATGGACATTTAGTTTGGTTCCATATCTTGGCTATTGTAAACAGAGCTGCAATAAACATGGGAGTGCAGGTATCTCTTCAACATGATGATTTCCATCTCTCTGTATATATACCCAGAAGAGAGATTGCTGGATCATATGGAAGATCCATCTGCAGTTGTTTGAGAAAACTCCATATTGTTTTCCATAGTGACTGTACTAATTTACAGTCCCACCAACAGTGCAGGACTGTTCCCTTCTCACCACACCCTCGCCAGCATTTGTTATTCACCGTCTTTTTGATTATAGCCAGTCTAACTGCAGTGAGGTGGTATCTCAATGTAGTTTTAATTTGCATTTCCCTGATGACTAGTGATGCTGAGCATTTTTTCATGTATCTGTTGGCCATTTGCATGTCTTCTTTTGAAAAATGTCTACTCAGCTCCTTTGCCTATTTTTTAATTGGGTCACATTTTTTTACTGTATAATTGCTTGTATTCTATGTATATCCTAGATATTAATCCCTTCTCAGATGCACAGTTAGCAAAAATTTTCTCCCACTCTGTAGGTTGTCTTTTCACTCTGTTGATTGTTTCTTTTGCTGTGCAGAAGTATTTTAGTTTGATATAGTACCATTTGTTTATTTTTTTCTTTTGCTGCTTATGTTTTTGGGCTCATGTTCATAAAGCCTATGCCCTGACCTCACTGCTGAAGTGTTTCACCTATATTTTCCCTTAGTAATTTTACAGTTTTGTGTCTTATACCTGGGTCTTTAATCCATTTGAGTTGATTTTAGTGTACGGTGAGAGATGCATATCTAGTTTCATTCTGCATATGGATATCCAGTTTCCCCATCACCACTTGTTGAAGAGGCAGTCTTTTCCCCATTGTAGGTTTCTGTTGCCTTTGTCTAATATCAGATGGCTGTAACCCTGAGGGGTGATTTCTGGGTTCTCTATTCTACTCCACTGATCTGAATGTCTATTATTATACCAGTACCATGCTGTTTTGGTTACAACAGCTTTGCAGTATAATTTGAAGTGAGGCAGAGTTATGCCCCTGGCTTTGTTTTTTTTGTTTTGTTTTGTTTTGGTTTTTTGCTCAGGATTGCTTTGGCTACTCAGGGTCTTTTGTTTTTCCATATGAAAGGTAA
>NW_007728303.1:70375-71665 GCF_000696425.1 Galeopterus variegatus | reverse complement strand
GAGTTATGTTGGCCTCATAGAATGAGTTTGGGAGAGTAGAGTCTGTTTCAATTGTTTGGAATAGTTTGAGGAGAATTGGTATTAATTCCTCTTTAAAAATTTGATAGAGTTCAACTGTAAAGCCGTCTGGACCCAGACTTTTCTTTTGTTGGAAGATTGCTGATTACCACTTCAGTCTCCTTGCTTGTCTATTCAGGTTTTCTGTCTCTTCTTGGTTCAGTCTTGGCAATTTATATGTGTCTAGAAACTTATCCATATGTTCCAGATTTTCAAACTTGTTGTCATACAGTTGTTTACAATAGTCTCTAATGATTCTTTGTATTTCTGTGGTATTAGTTGTAATGTCTCCCTTTTCATTTCTAATTTTTGTTATTTGGGACTTTAGTCTCTTTTTTGTTGTTGTTGTTAATCTAGCTAATGGTGTGTCTATTTTTTTTATCTTCTCAAAAAACCAACTTTTAGTTTTGTTGATCTTTTCTATTGTTTGGGTCTCTATTTCATTTAGTTCTGCTCTGATCTTAATTATTTCTTTCTGTCTACTACCTTTAGGTTTGGATTGTTGTTGTTTTTCAAATTTTTTGAGGTGTAGTGTTAGGTCATTTATTTGAAGTCTTTCCATTTTTTTTTTTTTTTATATTAGCATTTACTACAATAAATTTGCCTCTTAGTACTGCTTTTGCAGTATCCCACAGGTTTTGGNTTTCTGTGGTATTAGTTGTAATGTCTCCCTTTTCATTTCTAATTTTTGTTATTTGGGTCTTTAGTCTCTTTTTTGTTGTTGTTGTTAATCTAGCTAATGGTGTGTCTATTTTTTTTATCTTCTCAAAAAACCAACTTTTATTTTGTTGATCTTTTCTATTGTTTGGGTCTCTATTTCATTTAGTTCTGCTCTGATCTTAATTATTTCTTTCTGTCTACTACCTTTAGGTTTGGATTGTTGTTGTTTTTCAAATTTGTTGAGGTGTAGTGTTAGGTCATTTATTTGAAGTCTTTCCATTGTTTTTGATATAAGCATTTACTACAATAAATTTGCCTCTTAGTACTGCTTTTGCAGTATCCCACAGGTTTTGGTATGATGTATCTTTATTTTCATTAGTTTCTAGGATTTTTTTGATTTCCTGTGTAATTTCTTCTTGGATCATAGGTCATTCAGGAGCCTATTATTTATTTCCCATGTATTTGTATAGCTTCCAGTGTTTTGCTTATTGTTTACTTCCAATTTTAGTCCGTTGTGGTCTGAAAAGATACTTGGAATGATTTCAATTTTTTAAAATTTGCTGAGACTAGATT
>NW_007728303.1:66195-68627 GCF_000696425.1 Galeopterus variegatus | reverse complement strand
TCTTTTGGGGTTGAATCTGTTTGGGAACCTTTGAGCTTCCTGGATCTGAAGGTCTGTATCTCGCCCTACGCCTCGGAAGTTCTCTGTTATTATTTCCTTGAGCAGGTTTTCAATACCTTTTCATTTCTCCTCCCCTTCAGGAATACCCACAATTCAGATGTTAGAGTGCTTGAGGTTGTCTGCTATCTCTCTTAGCTTTTCCTCATTATTTTTAATTCTTTTTTCCTTTTTCTTTTTGTCTGCCTGAGTTATTTCAAAAGACCATCTTCAAGCTCTGAAATTCTTTCTTCGGCTTGCTCTACCCTGCTGCTCAAGCTCTCAGTTGTGTTTTTTGTTCCACTGAGTGAGTCTTTCATTTCTAGAAGTTTTGCTACATTCTTTTTTAAGGTATTAATCTCTTTGTAGATTTCCTCCTTCATATTCTGGATAATTTTTCTTGTTTCATTGTATTCTCTAATTGAGTCTTCCTTTATTTCTTCAAGTTTTCTTAAGATCATTGCTTGAAATTCTTTTTCAGACATTTCAAGGATTCCCTGTTCTGTGGAGTCTGACTTTGGAGCATTACTGTATTCTTTCAGTGGTATCATTTCTTCTTGATTGTTTGTACTACTAGTATTTTTTTACTGATGCTTGATCATTTGGCAGAGGGTTTACTTCTTCTATTACACTGAGGTTGGCTGTGAAGTGGCCCTGGTTGCTACCATGGAGGTGAATTGTCTTTGCCTGACAGTAACTGTGGTGGTGGTTATGTTAAATCACCTTGGTTCCTGTTTCAGACTCTGTGGTCATCAAATGAGCCCCTAGCACTGTGCAGTTCTGCTGGGCCAAACTCGGCAGGTCGGACCCGTAGGCTGGTGCTCCCCTGTGGGTCTGAGGTGGGGTGAGGGGCTGTGTCCAGCCACACAGTTCCACTGGCTGCTGCCACCGTGGGTGGGCTCACCTGGGTGGCGCCAATTTGGGGCATGGGTCTGGGCCTGGCACTCCCCTCCTGCCTAGGTCTGAGGTGGTGAGTTGAGGGGCCAAGTCCAGCTGCGTGGTTCCACTGGGTGCTGCTGCCGCCGGCTGCAGCCTCCAAGAAACTCTTAAATGTCCTAGAAGAATTTCTTTTGATGCTACCTCAGGGGATACAGTCATATGAGGTCAGTACATTTCCTGAAAGAGCAGAACAGCCAAGTAGAGCTGGTACTTTCTTTTGGCATGGCTTTGCTTTTCAATTCCAAAGTGCTATCATGGTGTCAGCTCTCAGGAAAGGATCAGCTATAGAAATGAGTTTTGGAGGCTGGGAAGTCCAAAGTCCAGGAACACATCTGGTGAGGGACTTCTTGGTGCTGACACTAAAGCAATGCAGGATGTCACATGGCAAATGGCTTGAGCAAGTGTTCTTCAAGTTCTTTACCCATTTTTTAATTGGTTTACTTGTCTGTTTGTTATTGAGTTGCGAGAGTTATTTACATATTCTAGATACAAGTCCCTTATCTATATATTTTTCAAATATTTTCTCTCATTCTGTGGGTTTTCTTTTCATTTTCTTTATGTTATCCTTAAAAACACAAACGTTTTTCATTTTGATGAAGTCCAATTTACCTATTTTTCTTTTGTCACATGTACTTTTGCTGTCATATTAAAGAAGGCTTTGCCTAACCCAAGGTCACAAAGATTTACTTCTTTTTGAGAGTTCTGTAGTTTTAGCTTTTGCATTTAGGTCTTACATTACCGTGAGTCTGTTTTCAGTTCATTTTTGCATATGGTGTGAGGTAGGGGTTTAATGTCAGACTTTTATATACCAATTCATAACAATCAGGGTGGCTAAAAGAAAAAGAAAAAAGAAAGGAAGGAAGGAAGGAAGAAAGAAACTAAGTGCTGGCAGGGATGTAAAGATATTGGAGCCCTAGCATATTGCTCCTGAGAATGTAAAATTGTTTAGTCTTTGTGAAAAACAGCTAAAGGTGCCTCTTAAGGGTAAACACAGAATTAGCCTATCACCCAGAAACTCCACTCTTAGGTATATTCTTAAAATAACTGAAAACAGGTAGTTGAACAAGTAAAAGTACACATACCCTCATAATAGCACTATTCACCATAGCCAAAAGGTGGGAACAAACCAAATGTTCACTCAGAGATGAATGTGAAAAAAATGCAAGATATAAATACAATGTAATTTTCTTCTTTTATATGTGGATATCCAGTTGTCCCTGCATCATTTGTTTTAATCATTCTTTCCCTTTGAATTGTCTTGGCACTTTTGTCAAAAATCAATTAACAATAATTGTGAGGGTTTATTTCTGGACTCTCAATTCTATTCCATTGATCTATATGTCTGCTCTTCTGCTGATATCACATTGTCTTAATTACTGTAGCTTTGTAGTAAGTTTTGAAATTATGAAGTGTGAGTCTTCCAACTTCTTACTCTTTGCAAGAATTTTTTTACAGAT
>NW_007728303.1:64267-65367 GCF_000696425.1 Galeopterus variegatus | reverse complement strand
TTTTTTTTAAAGAACCAAGTTTTGGTTTTGTTGATTTACTCTGTTACTTTTCTCTTCTCTATTTGATTAATTTTCTGTTAATCTTTACCTTAATTTTTACTATTTACTTCCCCTGCTTGCTTTAGGTTTAGTTTGATCTTCTTCTTTCATTGTGTTAAGGTGGAAGCTTAGGTTATTGATTTGAGATTTGTTTCTTCTTTGATGTAGACATTTATAGCTATAAATTCCCAAGCATTCTTTTAGCTGCATTCATAAGTTTTGTTATGTTGTGTCTTCATTTTCATTTTTCTGTAAGTATTTTCTCTCTTGTAATTTCTTCTTTGACCCATTGGTTATTTGGGCATGTGTTGTTTAATTTCCACATATCTGTTGATTCCCTAAATTGTATTTTGATATTGATTTATAATTTCATTTCATTGTGGTAGAAAGACATATTTTGTATGACTTCAGTTCTTTTGAATATATTGAGCCTTGTTTTCTGGTCTGCCATATGGTCTATCCTGAAAAATGGCTTATATACATGTGTGAAAAATGTATATTCTGTTGTTGTTCAGTAAGGTGTTCTACAGAGGTCTATTTGGTTTTGTTGGCTTATAGTTTTGTCCAAGTCTTCTATTTCCTTGCTGATCTTCTGCCTAATTGTTCTATCCATTATTAAAAGTGGGATACTGAAGGCTCAATATCCCGGTTGAAGTGGGATTCATTGTTATTTTTGAATTATCTATTTCTCCCTCCAATTCTACAAGTTTTTGCTTCATGTATTTTGGGGCTTTGTTATTAAGTGCATGTATTTTTAAAATTGTTAAGTGTTTCAGCTGGGTTGACCCTTTTATCATTCTAAAATGTCCCTGTTCATCTATAATAACTTCTTTGTTTTAAAGTCAATTTTGTCTGATATTAGTGTAGGTTCTTCAGCTTATAATTTCTTTTTTTGTTCTTTTACTCAACCTATTAGTATCTTTAATTTTAAAGCATGTCTCCTGTACACAGTATATATTTGGATCTTGTTTGTTTAATCAGTTTGATAATCTCTGCCTTTTGATTAGATTGTTTAATTTATTAACATTCAATATTACTATCAATACAGTTGGATTTACATT
>NW_007728303.1:61152-63618 GCF_000696425.1 Galeopterus variegatus | reverse complement strand
TGATTAGATTGTTTAATTTATTAACATTCAATATTACTATCAATACAGTTGGATTTACATTCGACATTTTACTTCATGTTTCCTACGTTTTCATGTCTTTTTGTTCCTCTATTCTTCCTTTAGTGCTTTATCTCCATTAACTGAATATTTTCTATTGTAATATTATTAAGTCCTTTAATAATATTTTCACTATATTTTTGGCATTATTTTCTTAGTGGTTGCTCTAGGGATTACCGTGTATCTCTTAATTTATCAGAATCTATTTCAGATTCATACTAATATAATTCCATGAGATATAGAAATGTCACTCCTATGTATCTCTATATCCTTTTCCCATTTTTCTGCTATTATTGTTATACACATTACATCTTTATGTTACAAACCCAATAAAACATTGTAGTTTTAAAATTCTACTACTTTAAACAGTTTTATGTCATTTCAATAAGCTGAGAGAAGAAATGAGAGCCAGAATATATTTATAGAATTTGCATATTAACCTTATTTACCACTTCTGATTTTCTTCATTGTTTTTGTGAATTCAAGTTACCATATGGTTTTATCTCTTTGCTCCAATACAGTTTTGCACCCCCCTACTTCCTTTATGCTGTTATTATCAAGTATATTATATTTCTATACCTTTTAGGCCTAGTAGTACAATTATATACATATTGTTTTGTACAATTGCTTTTAAATCAGCTAAGAAGAGAAAGTAGAATAGATATACATTTTTATTGTCTTGTATAATTACATAATTACCTTTGCCAGTGCTCTTTGTTTTTTGTGTGCATTCGAATTACCATGTGAGGTCACTTGCATTCAGCCTGGAGAGCTTCCTTTAGTATTTCTTATAGGTGGGTATAAATTATCCCAGTTGTTGTTTACCTGGAAATGTCCTTATTTTGACTTAATTATTAAAAAATAGTTTTGTTGGATATAAGATTCATTGTGGACAGTTTTCCTGGTTTGTTCATGTTTTCAATACATTGAATATGTCATACCACTGTCTTCTGGCTTCTACTGTGTCTAATGAAAAGTCAACCATTAAATATATTAGAGTTCTCTTGTACATGAGTTATCTTTTTCTTGCTGCTTTGAATTTTTCTCTTTTTCTTTGTCTTTCAGTATTTTTACTATGATGTGCCTGAGTGTGGACCTGTATGTATTTATCTTACTTAGAGTTTGCTGAGTTTCTTGGATGTATTGGTTAATATTTCTCAACAAATTTGGGAAGTTTTCAGTCATTGGTTCTCCAGATGTTTTTTCTGTCCCGTTCCCTCTCTTCTCCTTCTTGTGCTCCCACTGCACATCTGTTGGTATGCTTAATGGTCACACATTTCTCTGAGTCTTTGTTCATTTTTGTCTTGCTCATTTTCTTCCGTGATAAATGAGCTGGGCTATGGTCTAGCTTGTTGCTCTCATGGAACTACCAGCCTCCTCTTAATCATTTACCACTAAAATCTTCATTGTTTTAAGAGTACCCTTAGGCTTGAACTTCCCCATACTCTGTTCCAAATTAAGTCATTTTCCCTCAGTCAAGCCCTCCGTGATTATGGCTGTCTCCCCATGGGCAAAATCTCCAAGCCGTTGTGCCAGAGATTGGTGTGGGGATAGTGGCCCACTACTCGCAGAGTGACGCCTCTTGTTTATGAGTGGGGTGCTAGGTGGCAAGAGTAGCTTCGGGTTTCCTCAGCTTGCCTCTCTCTCAGCATGGAACCTCTATGCTGTGAGTGACCTGGGATGAGGGAAATTGGGGTAGAGGGAGCCCTGTTTTCTTGGCCACCCCTGTCCAGAGTTGAACTTCCTTCCCATTGAGCTGGTGGGGAGAAGGGGAGCAAGCAGGTCAAGGCTCGAGTAAGACTCTTACTGTTCTTACTGAGATTTAGAAGATTCTTCTTGAACAAATGTTTCTTCATGACCGTGTGCCCTTAGGACAATTTTCAGGCACTTTAAATTGTTGGGTTTTAAGTATTTGTTTTTGTTTTTGTTTTAATCATTTCACAAGTTATGGTTGTTTCCCTAGAGAGCAGGTCTACAGAGCTTCTTATACTGCCAGTCCAGAAGTAGAACCCCATGATTTTTTAATTCTACTTGGATTTAATTTTTTTTATAAATGGTGTAAAGCACAAGCCTAGTTTTATTTATTTTCACTAGCACCACTTATTAATTGCACTAGCATCATTTATTTAAATGTCCATCTGTTCCCCCAGAGATCTACGGAACCATTTCTGTCCTGCAGCAAATGTCTGCATTTACAAGGGCCGATTGCAGAGCTCTTTCCTCTGTTCAATTGATCTATTCCTGCACCCATGGCACACTGTCTTAATTACTAGAGATTTATAATAAGTTTTGCTATCTCATAGGACAAGCCTTTGTTCTTCCTCTTTGAGAGCACTGCAGCTGTACTTGGGCCTTTGTACATATTTATAAATTGTAGAATCAGCTCTTCCAGTACATGCATATATATAT
>NW_007728303.1:53059-60841 GCF_000696425.1 Galeopterus variegatus | reverse complement strand
ATATATATATGCATGCATACACACCCTGCTGGAAATTTGATTTGGATTACATTGAATCCATGGGTCAATTTGGGGAAAACTGACAGCTTTATAAGACTGTATCTTTTTATCCATAAACATAGTTTCTCTCTCCATTTATTTAGTTCTGAATATAAATTAATACAAGTTGTATGTCTACTCTCCAGGGCCGTGGGTCTTCCAGAAACTTGTAACATTTTCTACTGTCCCTACTCCTTTCTCACAAGGATTCATCTCACTTTAAATCATGTCAATATGGGAAGAACAAATTAACCTTAGAGTCTATTACTGATCCCAGTGTGACAGAAAGCCAGACTCCTAGACAAGTAGATATTTTTGGTAGCTGCCAC
The DNA here is from genome assembly GCF_000696425.1 of Galeopterus variegatus. Lineage (NCBI taxonomy): Eukaryota > Metazoa > Chordata > Mammalia > Dermoptera > Cynocephalidae > Galeopterus > Galeopterus variegatus. The sequence continues at coordinate 60,473 of NW_007728303.1, read as the reverse complement.
TAATGGATCAACTGTACCCAACAGGAGCAAGAATAGAATAAAGCACATTTTTGTCACAAAGTAGCACCTACTTTAAAGCTCCTCCACTACTTTTTACTAACCAGTTTATTTCCTTTCATGCTTTCACCAGTGCTCCAGCTGTTCTCTGACAATGGGGAGGCAACATAAGGCTTTGCTATTTCAATCAAGGCAGGAAAATCTTGATTGGGGGTCTTTAAAAGTAACTGCTGTTGCTTTCTTTTTATTGCTGTTTTATGATTACAAAGGTATTATGTATTATTTCCAGAGAATTTAGGAAACACAGAAAAGCACAAAAAAGAAAAATAAAAGTGATTTACCATCAGAGAGAACCATGGATAATATTTTGGTATATAAGTTTAGAGTTTTTTCCTTGTGAATATATAACCCATGCACACATTATGTTTTTTCCTTCAAAATAGTGCTTTATAAACTGATCTCTTTACTCAACAATAAGTCAGGCCATCACTTTCTCAGGAAAAGGGCTCCCTGCCCAGACAGGCAGATGGTGGGTGCTCAGGAATTCACTGCAGGGCATTCTGCAAAGAATTCCTTTAGGAGAGACAGAGATGTCCATGTTGAAACAGCCAACAAGATTATGTGCCAACTCACTCATGGAATCAAGCCACTCTCTTTTATATGGTTAACATTAATTCGTTACTCCCTCAAGGTTCAGTTAAACTCTAAGATGCTGAGATTCCAAGATTTCCCTCTCAGATATGTGGCCTTATGTCACCTGTCATGGGCCTGAATTGTTGAAATGAGGGATGCCTTACTCAGTCTGGCTGCTGTAACAGAATACCATAGACCTAGTGGCTTAAAGAAATTTATTTATCATTCTAGAGGCTGGGAAGTCCAAAATCAAGGTGCCAGGTGATCTGGTGTTAGATGAGGGCCCTCTTTGTGGTTTGACGATGGCCGTCTTCTCATTTTATCCTCACATGGTGGAGAGAGAGATCATCTCTTTCATGTCTCTTCTTATAAGGGCACTAAACCGTTCATGAGGACTCCACTGTTATGACCTAATTACTTCCCAAGGCCCCACCTCTAAATACCCTAACATTGGTGATGTAGGCTGCAACATGTGAATTTTGGGAGACACAAACATTCAGTCCCTAGGTAGGGGTTTGTCTGGTTGGTTGGTTGGTTGGTTGGTTGGTTGGTTGGTTGGTTCAACTTCCCACCAAGAACATGACTGGAAGCATTTGTATGAGCTGGGATAGTAGTGTTGCCACTATTTCCATCTAGGAGGGAAGACATTAGAAGACCATTACATCTGCACAGCTGAACTCTGCAGAGAAGAGGTGGTGAATTCAGAACGTGTCTAGTGCAATTCCTGTGTGCCTGGCCTCACGCCCATGCTTGGACCCTTCCCCCCTCCCTTCAGCTCTACACTGAAAGGAATCCTAGTCTAGAAAGGGCCTTAGTGTGAATAAACTTGACTCTGTAATGACTGAATAGTAGAAATCTGCACATCCACCTACCTGTAATTACAAAATAAATTCTTGTGCCCAGGTCAGGAAGTTTGAGGGTGGGGCATTTAGGGGAGGAGTGGGTGAGCACAGGGTGGGGGAGAGAGGGGTGCAGGAGGACCCTCCAGGTCCTTTGAAGTCACCCTCTCTACATCACCACCCTGGGCAGGGCAGCCTTGATTAATGTGGGGTTCAGGGTCCCTTGCTCAAGGGACTCCATCTCAGGTCAGGTAGAGGCAAACATTGCGGCCACGTCTTTCTATGCTGCTAATATTGTCACCACAGGAGAGAGGCAGAGCTTGAGGGAGACGCTTCCCATGCTTTCTGAAGGGGGCTGGGGGGATAATTCTGAAGCTCTGTGAGCGCTCTGTATAAGCCAACATAGAGAAGAGCATCACACTGTACGTAGAGCCAGACGATGCTTCACACTGAGATTTTGAGGACCATCCACTACTTAAGTGCTTGTGCTGGTCATCTGCCTTAGTCCCCCACCCAGGGAGATGGAGGGGCACCATGGCTCCATCCTGCACTGCATGGACTAGGTTGTGATCAGAGTTTCCCAAGCAGAGAGTGTGGGAGTGGTGGGGTCCCAAACAGTTGCTCAGTGTAGGGCCAGCATCCCAGACTCACACTCAACCTGCTAAGGACCTGCTTAAGGACAGGCCCATTCCAACCTGATCAAAGTCATTAACAGCAGGTGATGTGTATTCCCCCACAAGACTCAGACCACCCGGCTTCTTCAGCATCTTGTCTGGTGGAGACACTGCGGGGCAGCCAGTGTAGTGGGCTGCTGCTCCGTAGATCAGTCAGCCATGAAGCCGTATGTTCCAGCTCACACTTTTCACATTGGTGGTGCGTCTGGTGGAGACACTGCGGGGCAGCCAGTGTAGTGGGCTGCTTCTCCGTAGATCAGTCAGCCATGAAGCCGTATGTTCCAGCTCACACTTTTCACATTGGTGGTGCTGCTTATTCATACTGGTTCTCTCTCATATGTGCACACAGTGGATCTCTTATTCTATACACAGATCATTGCACAACCTTCCGCATGATACTGTTACTGGTAGACTTCACATTGTCACTCTCAGGAGATAGGTTTCCCAGAAGTTATCCATGGAGCCAACTCCCCAATCCCTGTGACTCTCTGTGGCCCAAGATTTAAGATGCTGACCACCCCTGAGTGACTCCGTAAGGCAGCCGGCTGGGGGACATCAGCTCAGCCCTCCGTGGTTGACCACTGCAGAGCCCTGGGGGCTCTTTCTAAAACCTGCAGCCTTTCCTGGAAGGGATTAGATTAGTCCATTTGGGCTTCTATAACAGACTAGCATAGACTGGGTGGCCTAAACAACAAAAATTTGTTTTTCACAGTTCTGGAAGTCAGGAAGTCCAAAGTGCCACCAGCAGGTTGGGTGTCTGGTGATGGGGCTCACTCTGGTTTGCAGTGCCAGCTTTTTATTGTGTCCTCACGGGGCGGAGAGATTATCTCCTCTGATAAGGGCACTGATCCCACATGAGGGCTCCACCCTCATGAGCTAATTGCCTCCCAGAGGTCCCAGCTCCTGTAACAGCACACTGGGGATTCAGGCTTCAGCACATGGATTTGGGGGAGCACAAATATTCGGTCCATAGCAGCAGCTATACTCTTCCCACAGACGCAGCTGGTGGGAAAGGCCCCCAAGCCGTGCAGTACCTGAAGAAGCAGCGACAAGGAGCTGCCCTGTCTTGGGCACTATTAGAGCAGAACGCCAGGAATTTCAATGTCTCCCCACTGGAAGCCCAGTTTCCACCATTAAAATGCCACATTTGAAATGCAGATTCCTGGAACCCTCCAGAGATCTGGAGAGAGGAGTTGGCTGTTGATGGGAAACAGACTGTTCAGAATGTGCCCCAATCCACTCCTGTGAGGGTGATGCTAACATTACAGCACTCGCCTTTCACTCCAGCTGGTTTTATTGCTCCCACTGTAAGTGTCACTTGGAACGGGTCCAAAGCGAAGTGGCATCTCTGTACTTACCCTCATTGGCTTTTTAACCACCTTTAAAAGTCCCTGCACAGAGGCCTGGAGTTTGGGTTCCTGCTGGCTCCAGGACAGGTTTTTGAAAGGCCTGGCAGGAGGTGACCAGGAGGCCTGAGCAACCACCTTTCCTCATAGGGGCCTCAAGGGAAGGGACATCCTCACAGAGTACCGGCCCAACACTAAGCTGAGTTATGAGTCCTCTCCTTGCACCATGTATTTAGGGGTATTATGACACATAGGTGACCTCCAGCAGGCGAAGAAAGGATAACATGAAATCTAGAAGCTTCATCCCATGGGACAGTAAAATATATATACACATACATATATATTAGATTTTTTCTCTTGCTGGTCCTCAGGTCTTAGCAGGAAGCATTGTCTGCCCATAGGAGAAACAAAACTGTCTCCAAAGCCCTTCACCTGGAAGTTTGTTGAGGTGTGTTTGGGCAGCCCCAGCGGGCAGATGTTGGGCCTGTGGGTGGGTGACAGCAAGGCCTATTTCAAATGCCTTGTTTCTCAGTGTCATGAATTTCAATTCCTCCCTTCTGGAAACAGTTTTGACTGTAAAATGGTGAGGCTTCCAACAGCTAGGTCTGTCTATACAACAGGGAACAGGCCACCTGGGGAAGGCGTGGGCTTCCTATCCCTGGGAACGAACAAGCAGAGGCTGTGACTATCAGGGCAGAGGTGGGGGTTCCGCCCTGGGAGGGAGGTCTGATGGTAAGGATTCCTTTCGCCTCCAGTAGACACTGTTTGTACCCCAATATTTTTCAAGCCCCAAACTAGTTTACTGAAACGATGCTCCTGTAACAAACAATGCCCAGTGATGGGTGTGCCCATCTTTTCCCATCATGCTTCAAAGGCATCTGAGGACAAAGGTGAAGGTGACATTTCCTTGTCTTCCAGGTGATACTTATGCACATGACTCAGCTGCCACATTCTGTTTTATTCTACAGTTCTTCAAATCCATAGGGAGGCTTTTTCCCCCTGGGGAGTTCTTGGGTTGTGCAGACAAGTAGCATCCCTGCCATAGGGACACCAGCAGCTTCTCACCTCCCAGACAGGCCCATCTTGCCACCAGGAACCAGTCCCATGCTGTACCCAGACCCAAGGCCCTCTTCTGTCATGCTCGCTTCCATCTTGGAGTTTTTGGGGACACTAAGTGGCCCTGGTTTAAATGTCATGAGAAACACATGGGAGAATGTCCTCAGGACAAATAGCAATAGCAGGAATGCCACTTGCTGTGAGGGCACTGGGAGAGCAGAGCTGGCTTCCAGGCAGCCCTGGAGTGTGGGCAGAGCTCACCTGGTTGGAATCTTTGCAGTGGGTGCCCAGTCTAGCTTGGGTGGGCTCATCTCATTAAGCCCCACAGGCTGGCCTGTATTGATGGTTGGGATTGGCACTCCAATGAGTGCCTCAGTCATCGGGGCTGCTGTGCCCTGTCCCTCCCTGGGCCCAGCTTGCCAACATTGCCTGAGGCTGCCCAGGCATGGTGCTGGGTCAGAGGAGCAGCCAATGTCTCTCTAATTACAGGCCTGATGCCAAAGCTCATGTCCATGCTGGGGCCCAGCTTACACCCAGACATTACATCTAAGAGCAGCCTCTTACCCTGGGTTGACTCAGCACCCCAGCCTCCCCTCACTACCGCAGCGCTGTCTCTCCCCATCACTCCATGGAGCCAGTCACCTCAGACCCTGATGGGTCTTCCTTTGAAATGTCGGGCATTCTTTCCTTCTCCCGTTCCTGAAGCCACCGCCTCTTCCCTGAAGGCGAGGCTGGCCTGAGCCTCTTGCTTGCTGCCTGCCTCGGCATGTGCCTGCCTTCAGTTTTTCCTACCTCCCACAGCACCGCCTCGTCTCACACCCCATCTCCAGCCTGTGGGACAACACAATCCGAAGCCAAAGGCTTTGGGGGACCAGCCTTCCTGGTCTCATGCTGCCCTGCCCTGAGCCCACCCTCAGGCTCCTCTGCCTGTGCAGCCAGACCATGCAGGCATCTGACCACACTGACTTGCCCGGACACACACCTGTCCTGTCTCTCTGCAGGGCTGGGACAGGCCCTCTCTTCCTTTGGGTATCCTCCACCAGGTTTCCTGTGGGGTCCCTAGCTAATTTTTTTTTTAATTAAAACTTTCCCTCAGGGATAGTCTCCTTAAATATGATGATCCTGATGATTCTCTCTTGAGCGACTGACCTGGGGGTCAGATACCAAGTGATGGGACCATCTCTGGCAAAGCTGCAGGGGCTGGGACAGTCAGTCCAGCCCCTGTCTCCTGCTTACTGCCCAACCACTGCTGCCATTTTCCAAGTTACCTGAACATTCCCTCAGCCACAAGCTGAGAACACTTGGCAGAAACCAGTTCCCTCTGCTGCCTTGGAGAACTCTGAGTCTCACCAGGGCAGACAGAAAATGATGAGTGCACGGTTAGAGGTGAGGGTTGTGGAGCTCTGATGACACACAGTGACAGTTAAAGGAGATAGAACAGTGAGAGCCGGGGTCACCTGGAGAGGTGGGATTGCAGCCCAGCAGGATGATCCTGGCTTGGGTAGGTGGAGAAGCGGGTGCTAGACAGAACCACCTCAACGAAGGGGATGAATCAGCAGGGTCTCACTGGCACTGGGGGAGAGAGGTGGGTGCTCCTCTGCCTGTGTAGAAACTTAGCTCTCCTGCGTCCTCTGCCACAAAGCATGCCTCGGCTGTGAGATTGCCCAGGGTGGGGGATCTAATGAGTTCACGAAGTCCTGCTGCTGCCAGGTAACCAGGTGACAGAGTCCACCCAGGAAGTCAAATGACACAAGAGTGTTGCCCTTCGTGGTGCCATTTCAGGCCCATTGTGCCTGCTGGAGTTTCCAAAATCACACCATGTGGGAGGTGCCCACCTGTCGGAATGGGCCCACCTAAGCTGCGCCTTTTGTGGAGAGTAAGAAAGCAGGCCTGAGTCAGCGGGAGGGGCTCTGTTGGGCTGGGTGCTGGGACCTGATATTCTGACCTCACTGGGTTGTGACTGAACAAACCTGGTCTCCACCCTGTCCCCTGCCAGGTGGCCTCACTTTCTCCTTCTGTGCAATGAGAGGGTTGGCCCAACTGTGTTCTCAGTTCCCCTTCCCACTGTGGCATTCTGTGTGGCATTCTCACAGTAGTGGCATTGGACATCTCGGTGTGGGTCTCGGCCCAGGACCTGCTGACAAGCCGCAGGGACAATGAGCCAGTGAGGTGACTAACGGAGGGACTGTGTGTGCTGCGAATTAGCGAGACGCCAGTTGCCAAATGCAACCACTGTGTAACTGCCTTTTGTTAAAAGGCATGATTCTCCTCAGCCAAGTCTCAAATGCCAGATGGGCACTGAGCTTTGGAAGATATAAAGAGATTAACATTAACAAGGAAAGGGCAGGCTTGGGTAGCTTTGGAGGCTGGGGGCACTGGTGGGTCTCGTGGATGTGTCTGCCAACCCCCGCGTACAGCCCCAGCCAACATGGAAGCCAGCCCCTGCAGTGTCACCATCTATCAGGATGGCTACCTATATGCAGCTCAGGATTGGCTTTTCCCACCATAAGAGGTACTGAATCCCTGAAGTGCCGACTGCTGGAAAATCAGCCAGCCCCTGCAGTGTCACCATCTATCAGGATGGCTACCTATATGCAGCTTAGGATTGGCTTTTCCCACCATAAGAGGTACTGAATCCCTGAAGTGCCGACTGCTGGAAAATCCCTTTTTGCAGAAAAAGCCATTTGGCACCAGGAAAAATCCCGGCCTGCAAACTGATCTTCACTCAATGAAATAAAACGATTAGAATGAGCCAGATGACAAGCCAACAACATATCCACAGGTGGCAACAAGGAGAGGACCTAGTGGCAGTGGCTTGGAGGGTCCAGGGCACTGCAAGGCCAAGGGCACAGCTGCCCATGGGGCTAGA
>NW_007728303.1:50483-52439 GCF_000696425.1 Galeopterus variegatus | reverse complement strand
AGCCTGCAAACTGATCTTCACTCAATGAAATAAAACGATTAGAATGAGCCGGATGACAAGCCAACAACATATCCACAGGTGGCAACAAGGAGAGGACCTAGTGGACAGTGGCTTGGAGGGTCCAGGGCACTGCAAGGCCAAGGGCACAGCTGCCCATGGGGCTAGATTGCAGGGTCTACTAATGGTTCTGTTCTGCTGCCCATTGTTTCCTGGCTCAGGGAAACATCACATGGGATGCACCTGCTGTGCTCAGGAGCTTGACTGGGTGTGAGGAGACCTGCGTTCTTCCTGCCTCTCCCTCCTGCTCTGGGGGCCTCAGTTTCTACAGTTAGGTAGTCCCCAAGACCACCCTCTCTTCTGCCACCAAGTGTTCAAAAATTTGCTAGGACTCACAGAGCTCAGGAAAGCCTTTATACTCATGATTGTCGTTTATTACAGCACAAGGATACAAATTAAAACCGGGAGAGGCTGTTGGCACATGGGGCAGGGCTCGGGAGAGTTCCAAGTGCAGAACTTCTAGTTGTCCCCTCCCAGTGGACTTGTGCAGAGGACAGCACTTGCTTCTCTTAGCGGTGGTGTGTCACAAAACACACGGAGTACTGCCAACCAGGGAAGCTCGCCTGAGCCCTGGTATCCAAGAATTTTACTGGGACCCAGTTGCATAGACTGTCCATGTGCTTAACCCTTCCTCCAGCACTTTCAGAGGTTAAGGTGATACTACGTGGTCTGTGGTCCCCACCATAAGTCACATTGTTAGCATAGACTATGTGTCATGGCCCAAAGCCCCCAGGTAAAAAAAATATATATATGCTTTATTCAGGCAGCACATGCCAAGGGCTTAGGGATCACCTCCGAGGAACCAGGAAGGAATGTCCAGAGCTGTCCTTGGACAAGGTTAATATGCCCAGTGAGGAGCTGAACAAGATGGTCCTGGTTCCTTCAAGGTCTCAGACTCTGTGATCTTGATCCTGCCTGCCAGGCCTGGATTTATCCGCGGCAGCGCATGGAGCACAGAGTTCCAGCTGACTAGTCAAATGAAATGTGAATTGTGTTGAGTTTCCACACAGGTACACCTCACATCACCTGTGGAATGGCGTTTGATTTGTTCCCTCCCAAGGATCATAGCTGGCAGGCTCTTTAAAACCATTAGCTTTAATTTCCTTTTCTACTCTCCTGATCTTTGATTCCAAACTCCTGGTGTGGCCTACTGCAGAAAAACCCACAGCGGCAGGGAAACCTGCTTCCTCGCACTGCTTAACATCTTTCATCCTCAAGGTGCGAGAGAAATGAGGAGAGAAAGCCAAGCCACGGCTGCTCAAATGGCTCCACTTGCTGCAGACCNAGAGAAATGAGGAGAGAAAGCCAAGCCACGGCTGCTCAAATGGCTCCACTTGCTGCAGACCGAGATCTAGAGCAGAAGTGCTCACAGAAAAATGTCACATGCCACGGCAGTGAAACGCCTTCACATTGTCACGCAGAAACCCCAGGGTCTGATTGGAATAGGACTAAAACACAGGCCTTTCCAGGATGCTTTGGTTGGATTCCTAAAAAATTTCTAAGAATAAAGCATGCCATATGGCTGTTTCCTCTTTTGTCTTAGGGCCGAAGGGGGACATTCTGGGCCAAAATCTTCCACGTTGTTTCAGAGACAACACATCCAACCTCACACATTTTTGGTAGTGCTGAAAACTAGTCTTACCCAATTTTGTGGGTACATAGACATGCATCTCAGGCCTTTGGAGTTGGAATTGCTGGCTGGGTTGAGTCTTCATTCACTGTAGGGCAAATGACCATCAGCGTCTTGGTGTCCACTCTTTCCAGGCTGCCTTAAGCAGGCCAATGGATCTGTCTCATCCCTTCCAGCCCTGAGCTGTTCCAGGATGACCGTTCTCCACCTAAGTTAGTCCCAAAGGAGCTAGCACAGAGTCATGCTCAGGATATGACTTCGAGGAGGGA
>NW_007728303.1:47409-49990 GCF_000696425.1 Galeopterus variegatus | reverse complement strand
CAAAAAAAAAAAAAAAAAAAAAAAAAAAAAATCCACCTGCTGGGTTTCACCTGGCTTCTTGTGTTACCAGAGGGCATGCTATGGGTCTTCCAAGAAGAAAGTGACAAAAGGGCCAGTGGACAGAAGATAGTTTTCAGTGACCAGAGGGAGTATGAATTATGGGATTATTTTTTAATAAATTGCGCTGTCGCTTTCACTTGGTCAACAAACATTGAGGACCTGCTGTCTACTTGTGACTGTGCCAGGCACTGCAGATACAGTGGTGACCATGCCAGATGGCATCCTTGCCCTCAAGTTGCTTACATTTGATAGAATGAAACAAAGAATAAACACGAGCAGGAAAATATGATAAATGATAAAGACTACAAAGGAAAGTAAATAGGTCGATGTTTCCATGGAGAATTTCCATGGCTAGGGTATCCTGGGAAGGCCTCTTGAGGCAATGACATTTGAGTTGAGAACTGAATGTTGAGAAGGAGGCAGCCATGAAAAATCGGGTAAAGGAGAGCCAAGCCAAGGCTCATCATGTGCAAAGGCCCTGAGACTAGGAGGAGCTACGCACTTTCAAGGCAGCATACAAAGGCCACCATGGCTGGAGCATCAAAAGTGAGGTGAAGGGTGGTGAGAGATGAGGTTGGGGAGAGAGCCAGGAGCCCAGGCAGATGGGGCCTTGTAGACTGCGATAAGGAGTCTGGGCTGCCCAGTTAGATGAGGGTAACAGTGGGAGAAGCGGTCCCTGTCTGCAAGGGGTTGAAGAGGATCTGAGGGCTAAACCTCATCCCTTTGCTGGGTACCACTGGACCCTGGGGGTTGTGAGCCCCGCAGGCTGCAGGCTGCTGATGCAGACAGCAAATGTTAATACCCACAGCCCTGGTTCGACCTTTTCAGCATTCAGTGTTCTGATTAACTGGCCATTCTCCCTCTTCAGCACATGTTGAAGATACTTTGTTCAGGAGGAAGTTGAAATGGCCAGCCCATCTAATAACAGAATATTGAAAAGGTCACAGCAGTACGGCTGAGTTCTCCAACCTACAAATCACAGGGAGCATCAGCTCAAATAACTCATTCTCCTGACAAATCAAGGAGCAAGGACTGAAGACTGCGCAGCTGATTAGGCTCATCGGAAATCAGAGGTCCAGGGAGAAATCGATAGAACATCACTGTCCCAGGCAGGGGATCAGGGCAGCAGGGGTGCTGTTAAGCAAATCAGCAGGTGGGGGGGCATGCTGCCCCCTGGTGGCCAGAAATGACAGAGGCATCCGAAAGGCCCCACAGGGGAGCCTGGTGCCTGTCCTGGCCTCAGGGAGGGAGGGCCTGCCTCAGTGGTCCCACCAGGTCAGTAGTTTGGCTGGAGGCCTTTTCCATTTTGCCACAAAAGGATTAAAAAGCACCTTTCCCTAAACCATGGCTAAATAAGACATTTGTCATTAAAATCCCTAAAAGTCTATTTCTTTCAGAATATTTTATGTTCCGTTTCCATTAATGATATTTTTTAGAAATTAGCTTCTGCCATGACCAGCCTTTGGAAAAAGAATGAGCGAGAACACTCAAAACTCAAACTCCTCATAAAATGAGGACAGGTTTATGGCTTAATTTATTATGGAGTTCCACAAACAACATTAAAGAAAAATGACTGATTTAATTAAAGAGCGGGCAATTAACCTTCTGTGTGCTAAAATAGAGCGCTTGGCCAGGACTTTCCACAGTAGCGCTTCTTTATCTGTGAGTCAGTGACTGCAGAGAATCTTAATAGATCAGCAATGCCAGATAGAAGCGGAAAGCTCACCTTAAAAAGAAATCTAAGAAGCTTAAGAGAGAGATGAACATCAAACCTGACTCTGATTAAACCACGATAAAGAACACTAGGAACTGAAAGGGAGAAACCGGACACACAGAATATATGTTTAAAACCATAGGCACAGAGATTCTAGTGGGCTTTGGAGATAAGGGGGACTAACATTTTGAGAACAGTTGATTAAAAGCTTTTCGGCACAAATGCTCATTTTCACTGGGGGTTGAGCACAAAAATCCATGGAGTAAATTGAAATTTTAACTGCTAAGAGAAGACTAAAAGATTTACTGCCACAGATTCAATTAAGTGACTTAAAAAATGTACCATCTCCTTTAGGATTCATTTAGGCGCCTGCCTCGTAACTGCACAATTTCCCAAACGCTGTTTGCTAATGTATGTCAAGAGGGATGATTCCAGCAGGAGGGACATGGAGTCATGATCACAGGGACTTAAGTCAGGGCTCAGCAGGCACCCAGGCCACTGGTGATTCTTCCTTTTGTGGTCCACTGCCACCTAGACCGGGCAGTTGGATGTCCACTGGAAGCACACTCGGTGCTCCCCCTGCGGTCACAGGCCTTGAGACATGAGGCTTCACTCGCAACCGCCACTGCTATCCCATACCTCTGACAGAACCCAGCTCTAGAGGTTAAGAGCAGTCTGGAGACTTGAACTCTGAGAGACAGAGCCAACTCAGGATGTACTTTGAACACATCCCTTGCTGAGCAGAGGTAACTGTCCACTCCATGGGCACACTTGGTTCCGTATTTCTGAATTGTCCATCTTACTGCT
>NW_007728303.1:45938-47050 GCF_000696425.1 Galeopterus variegatus | reverse complement strand
GGCACACTTGGTTCCGTATTTCTGAATTGTCCATCTTACTGCTAATGCTGGAATGTCATGCGTGTGCTGCCTTAGCCAGGCTGCCTTGTTCAGTGGGAGGGGGTTATTTAAAGATCTGTCCCTGGCAGCACATTTAAGGGCTCACAGGTGGGCTAAACATCGGCCGGAAGGCTGGTAAGTTATTGCAAAGCAGCAAGTGTTAATTCAACGCCCTCTGTACGGCTGTCTATGAATTAACCCAGCCACGAGAAAACCATCGTTAGCTCAGCGTGAGGTGATCTCAGCAGTGAGAGGGCCTGCACAAAGCTGTCAAGGCTGATGGAAAGACCGGGAGTGGGGTAGGGTGTGGGCGGAACTCATTGTAGACAACACTTGGGGTGTGAGATACAGCTGGACTAAGGCAGTGAGTGGGTGTTGGGTTCCTATGATCTAGGGCCTCCCAGCTGTGAGATGCCCCCCAGCCCACAGCAAATGTTTCATCCTGGCTATATCACCAAGTACACTGGCTGGGGTTTCAGGAACAGCCTTGCTTGGCCTCCCACACCAATGTTAAATGTTGTTTTAAGAGAACGAGCAAGGGGAGTGAAATAAAAAGGTACTTAATCTAGTTAAAGACTTACTTTGCAGCTGGCCATTAGAATTCAGGACTGGGCAAGGTACTTCAGGCTGTAGTGGTCAGGGAAGCCCTCCTAGGAGTGGCCAGGCTTGGGGCAAGGCCTGGGTGGGGCAGGCGGAAGAAGGGAAATCATCGAGGGCAGGAACTTCCAGTGTTGCTGCGCAGAAGCAAGGATTGAGGGGGGCTGCAGTGGAGCAAGCCTTATACACCCCAAAGAAGAAGCAAGGCTGGAGCTGGCGGCTTCCAGGAACATCCCCCAGCCTATATCACACCTCATCTGTGGAAACATGGGTGACTTCTGTGGGCATTTGGCACCTGCCGCTACCATCTTCCACCGCGGTGCTTAGCCACAAGGTTATTTGTCCACCTGCTTCTGGTTTTATTTTTTTCTCTGGAGCATCCAGATTATTTGGAAAGAGAAAAGAATTAAAAAGTGTATTTTTATTTTTATTTTTAGCTAAGAATGACAGAACAGACATAAAATCCCAAATGGAAG
>NW_007728303.1:39605-45203 GCF_000696425.1 Galeopterus variegatus | reverse complement strand
AGTTAAAAGTATGAGATAATGGTTTTAAAATATAAAATAATGAGGGTTAAGAAATAGCTGCGTAGAAAATGAGAGAAGAGGAGGTGGCCGGCTGGCGTGTCTAGGTGGGAGAGTAGGTGAAGGGGTTTCTGGAGTGTGGCTGCCAGCCCTGGAAGTCACCTCCAGTACACGGCCTCCCCCTTGTCTTCTTTTGCTCCCTCAGAGGAGCAGCATTTTCCAGTTTCCGTGGGAGAGGGCTGTCCTTCCTTTATGCATGAGCACAGCAGGCCCAGAGGCCCCAGCCCCTGCACCTAGCAGAGAAACCCTGAGCACGTAGACGTGAGCCCCTCATATCCACCTAGAAGGCACTCAGGCAACGTGTGTTGTATGCGTGAGAACCAGTAAACAAATGCACACACAAATGAACAAGCGAGGGTCCCGCAGCCCTCCTTTGGAGGGGTAACTGGGTTCTGCAGCCGAATCTTCAAGCACTGATTCTTAATTCCTTCAGATCCAATGCCTACTTTTTAGAACAAATATTTTATAATGCCCCCTTTATTACCCTGAAATGAAAATTATATATGATATAATCTATTCACATATAATTACAAAATATGATGCCCTAAGTGAAAAATAAGTGAGAAATACAAAGAAGGTAATTTGTAGTAAAATATTTCCTATTTCAATATGTAGATGTTTATGCAAGACCACAACAGAATTCATAACGATGTAGCCCAATGCTGGCAGGAAAGCAACCTCTGCAAAGGCAGCTGATACAAGTGTACTGAGTTGTCAGCTCATATACCAGAGCACTGTGTTGCCATTGGCAACGAGATAATGAACAACTTTTGATAAAGTTCTGAACAAAACAATGTATACTCTTCCCTTGGTTTTCACAGTAGTTGTTTCCCAGGAAAAATCCAAATATTTTAAACCATGCACAAAATACTTTGTGTTAATGTTTAAGCAGAGTTAGATTCTGGGCTCAAATAATTATAAATGTTTTCACCTACATGAACACCCAGTGGGACATTCAAAAAAATAGAGACATAAGACAATTCATTGTTGTGAAGGACTAGCCTATACAATGCAGAATGTCTGGCATTCCTGGCCCTTGCCCACTCAGTACTAATAGCAACCCTACCCCAGTCATTGTGACTAATGCAAATGCTCTAAGAAGTTCCAGAAAAAATCATTGAGAGGCAGTCTGCCCCACTTAAAACCACTGTCTTAGAGGGAGAAACTTGACTGGACTAGAAAGCCTTTCACAGCTCCCTTATATCTCCTTGTGGCTACCTGGGTCACACATTCCCAACCTCAAAAATTGCAGGGAACATTTTGGGGATGAAAGAAGACATTTAGGAGTAAGAGCAGGAAACCCTGTAAGAGCCACCTATGGGTTTTGGCCAAGATGTACTGATATGATGCTCCAAGGAGCCCCGTAGATTCTTGGGCAGAGAACAGTGAAATGGGCCTCGCAGAGAAGGAAGACAGCAGCTGGGGAAGAGGAAAGAGATCCCAGCTCAGGCAGGAGCAAAAGACACCCTGAGAGCCGCCGCTGTTGTAGAAGGCACTGCAGATGGCAGAGAGGACGCTTCTCAGTTAGAGTAGTAAATAACTATGAAGAATTATTGTAATCAAACACGAAATCTCAAGATGACATACGAAGGGTCAGAGGCTCCCACTCCCAAGATGGCTCTCACCCACAGGTAATACCAAGTTATCAGAAAGCTCTGGAAAGAAGCCAGCACTGCAAGATTGGACTGTGACCCCTCCTTGGAAAGTTTATTAGAGCAAGCAGAGGTCAGGAATCATGTTTCAGACTCGTTCTTGGTTGCAAGAGCTCAGAAAAAGTCAATCTGATGTTCTTCTTGCTCTAGGTCATTTAACTCATTTCTAAAATTAGTTTCTTGTTCGGAGCAGAATTTCGAGGTTTATAAATTCCAGGGAGAGAGAAAAGCTCATACCCAGTTGTGTTATTGGGACTGAACAGTTTTATTCACAAATATTTAATTCCCCAAATTTTGCTATAGGTAAAAAGAAAATTGAAACATGAGGTAAAGGTGGCAATTAAATTCCCTGTGTCAGGGAGTGTCACTCACAGTGATAATTGAGAAGCCTGACGGAGAAGGGAACGTGCCGTCTCAGAAGAGGTGAAGAGTCTTTTCAATTATTCTGGTTCTTTATTTATTCTTTTTGAAGGGTAATGCATTGCTGCTCCTAACTGCCTGAAATTAAAGTGGATGTTGAAAACATAGCCTCTTCTTTGAGCTTTTTTTCTACTGAGCATAATTGGATGATGTAAAGAGAAGTTTACTTTTTAAATGTGTCATCTCTTCTTTCCCTGAAACTGTAATCACATCTGTAGGAACTTTGCCATTGGGATTTTATTGGCTTGTCTAGTTTTCTTTTCCAGCCTATCACACTTAGTAAATTCAAAGATTGTTCACAAATAATGATAGCTGGTTTATTGCAAAAAGTTTTTATTGCCTGAAAAACTAACTCTGAGAGACACTAATAGTAATGCTGATGTATTTTAACTTGAGATTTGAAGTGAGAACATTTTCAGATTTAGATTCTGTAAAATGATCATTGGACCAAAACACATTTCCATGTGTTAAGGTCAGATCCTGGAGCCAGCTTTGAATTAAATAGTGGGTTCTTTCCTTTTCACCATAAAACAGGCTTTAAAAGGTCAGGGAACAGCTAGATGCTGGTGGGAGGGAAATCACCAGAAGTACTCCTTTATATTTTAAAGAAAATAAAAGATTAAGAGAAGATTGTACACGGAGTTCACGATATAGGTAAATGATTGAGGCTAAAAAGGAGAGGAGAATGTGCGTTTCCATGAAGCCAGTGGACACAGTAGAGGAGGGAAGCCACACTGAGCACCCACTGTTAGGACTGCTTGTTTCCTGGGCAGCACTTTAGGAAATCTGCTCTCTCAGAACCTATTCCTGGGATTTGGAGAGCTGAGAGCTTAGGGGCCTTGAAGCAGGCTGGAGCTCAGACACCAGCTTCCCAGGCTATCGGGCAGTTTTTAGTGCAAGACCCCATAGCACGGGAAGACAGGGAGAGTTCTGTCTGTACCTGTCCTGCCCTCCCTAGTTCTGCGGGAAAGCTCCTATAAAGGATGCTGAGGCCAAGGCCAGCAGAGGAGCAGAGAGGGAAAGGGTCTTAGAGAAGAGTTTTAACTAAGCCAAAGAATAGGAAAGAAAATGCTTCAAAAAGCAGAATGGGGGCAGGGCCAGCTGGGGAGGGGGGGGCTTTCATTAATTAAAGTGTACTCTAAGTCTATGAGAACCAAACACTAATTACTGCTAACAATAACTAAATTCACTGAGTTTTGACAAAAGCCTCACACCTGTATAACTACTATGCCAATCAAAATATAGAATGTTTCTGTCTCCCCCCAATATTCCTCTTTCCCAATCAACCCCCGTACCCCCCCACACACACCAAGGGCACACACACACCAAGGGCAGTTGCTAATCTGATTTCTATCATTACAGATTAGTTTTGCCTATTCTAAAACTTCTCATAAGTTTTATCATACACACACCAAGGGCAGTTGCTAGTCTGATTTCTATCATTACAGATTAGTTTTGCCTATTCTAAAACTTCTCATAAGTTTTATCATATATGGACTCTTTGTGTCTGGCTTCTTTCACTTGGCTGAATATTTTTGAGATTCAGCACATTTATTCATCAGTCCCCTAATCAGTCAGTCTTCAAATATCTGTTATATTTCACACTGTGAAATATTTCACACCGTGAAAAAGATAGACACAGTCCCTACCTTCTTGGAGTTTACTATGTACTTTTGATCCAGTTTCTCCACTGCAGAAATCTGTCCCAAGGAAACCATTGTCATGGTGCAAAAAGATGTAGGCAGCAGTGTTACTTACATTAGTGAGAAAAGTGTACAGAAGAGCCACCGGGGATTAAGTAATCTGTAGCAGAAGGGAAGGACAGAGTTGAACTGCGTTGTTACAAATCATGCTCTAGCTAGAAGAGCATCCAAGGACCTAAGGAAATGTGGATAATCTGTTCAGAGCAAAAGAGTTCCAGAACAGTGTGTACAGAATGACCCCACCTTGTAGGAATTTCCATATATGTCATGTCGGGACGCTCACTCTGGGTGTTGGCATCACAGGAGACTTATTTCCTCTTGGGCTCTTTTCCTTATATTCCAACTTGTCTTCAGAGAGTATGCATTACTTTGCAATCAGGAAAAAAGCATTTTATTAAGAAGAATCATCCCAGGAAAATCCTTTCATCTGGGAAAAAAGTGGGGGGGGGGTCCTTCAATCAATTGCAAGCCCATCATCCTGCTGTAGACTTAAACTCAGAGAAGAGGAAACAAGACAGGCCATACCCCGAGAAGGGATGAAAGCCCAGCCAGGACGGGCGCCATCACCCGAGAGAAGCCAGGTGTGTGCAACTCACCCTCGGGGACAGGGGTGCTTGGCACAGCCAGCCCAGGCCCTACTCATCCTCCCCATTGTGGGACCTCCTTAGCTTTCAGCATCCAGCCCCTGCTGCTTGATTCCTTAGGAGAATGGCATGTATGTGAAGCAGTAACTCCTCTAATCAACGCTTTCTGGTTAATGGTGGGAGCTGACAGGTTGAACTGGCCAGTGTGGCAGGTGGGATGACGCCTTCGGTCCCCATAGATATCTATATCCTAACCCCTGAAACTTGCACTGGCAAAGCGACTTTGCATATGTGATTAAGTTAAGGGTCTTGAGATAAGGAGATGATCCTGGGTTACCCAAGAGGGCCCCAGGTAATCACAAGGGTCCTTGTGTGTGAAAGAGGATCAGACTCAGAGGAGATTTGAAGATGCTACACTGCTGGCTTTGATGATGGAGGAAGGGGGCCACAAGCCAAGGAATTCGGGAAGCCTCTAGAAGCTGGAAAAGGCAAGGAAGTCAGTTTTCCCCTGGAGCCTTCAGAAGGAATGCAGCCCCAACAACACCTTAGTTTTAGCCCAGTGAGACCCATTTTGGACTTCTGACCTCCACAGCTGTAGATAATAAACTGTTGCTGTTTTAAGCCTCTAAGTGTGTGGCAGCTTGTTACAGCAGCCACAGGAAACTAAAATGGGCAGCCAAGTTGGCCTGAGAGAAGGACAAGGCAGAGACCAGCAGGGTCAGGTGATGTCCAGTGGGAGGTGAGGGCAGGTGGGCAGATGAGAGGTGGCCCTGGGCCACCACACACTTTGCCAAGCTGGGCTGACTCCAGACAGGCTAGTGTAGAGGGAGCTCTGTGCCGAGTCAGAGCTGCCTGGCTGTTCTTCACGAGAGCTGGCCCTGACCGTGTGGCCTCTGCCCACACACCGCCAGCGTGGGAGTGCGCTGGGTAGAGGGCGGACGGAGAGCCTCGGGAAGGCCAGGCTGCTGGGTGGCCGAGCACGCTTCTCCTTTGAGGACCTCAGTGTGGGTGTCCCAGTGCCCAAGTCAACTGCTTCTGCCTCATCCTGGGAGCAGGGGTGCTAGAGAGAGAGGCTGTAGGAGGTAGATCTTCAGAAAGGAGCCAGCAGAACACCTGGGCCTGTGCAGACCATGGAGGCTGATGAGCAACAAAAGGGCCTGCAAGCTGGGGGGGGGGGGGGGG
>NW_007728303.1:899-38829 GCF_000696425.1 Galeopterus variegatus | reverse complement strand
AGTGAAGGGGGTTCCCACTCTAGAGGAAGAGACGGACACACAAAAAGGGAGCTCTGTTAGGGGAAGAGCAGGGCGTTGGGAGGGCACGAACTGGGGGAAGTGAGACACTATCAAAACTGTCAAATGTGTTGTTCCGAGGCTGTCTGAGGCTAACGCCAATCTCAAAGGCGCTTTCCTCTCCAGCTTGCCAGTGATCTGCTCTGGCCACACTGACCAACAGCTTGCTGGCTTCTGCCTAAGGTCTGTCCATGGGTTCCTGGGCCACCCCAGCTCTGCACTCATGTCCAATAGGCTTCTCGGACTCTAGGGTTAATGTGGCCTTTAGCTGGGCTCTGTGCCTCACTCTCTCCCTGGACTATAAAACTGACCTGAAATTGAAAAGAGGATTATATGCCACTTTAATAGCAGAGCCGCCAGCAGATGCACTTTATGATGGACCGGGAAGGGGCTGCAATGTGGCCTAGAATGTCTCATTTGCATGACCAGCATTGTCCCCATAAAAGTCCCACAGGAAGCTGTGAGGGGTCCCCTGCCAAAAAGACTGCATGGGCCTGGGGAATCTCTGCAAGGCAGGCCAGGAGGCAGGCCTAGGGACAGCCATGCCCCAAACCATGTGGTGGGCCCTTTACTCCTTGTTCCCTTTACATTTCTAGTGTTGTGGTGTCCCTTGCAGTTGCTGCTTACATAGTGCTTTCTGCTCAGTCACTGCTGTCTACTCACCAGTAGTCCCCCCCATTGGCCTCTTTCATACCAGACTCACCTGAAGTACACTGCAGGGGCCACCAGCCTGTCCTCTCCGGCTGGGCTTCTCCCCAGGGGAGGTGATCTGGCCCTGGCCACCAAGGCTCTCCTTGCCACACTTCTTCCTCTCAAATCATAGATGCACCTTCAGGTACCTCCTCCTGGAGGCCCTCCCAGACTCCATCTCCAAATCCAGGTTCAGTGGCCAACCTGGGTGTACCTAAAGTGTCATGGCCCCCATTAGACATGAGGAGAGGTTTGTGCCCTGTGAGGCAAGAGTCTGTGGCTGGTGATAATACAGCTGTGTCCCCAGGGCCTAGCACACAGAAGACGTGCAGTATGTGTTTGAATCTACAGCCAATAAGAATTATTCTGTAGTGTAAATAACCTCCCCACACATGTTTGCTTTGCAAGATTATGCTTTTAAATACCAGGATTTCTTACAGAAGAGCCCCCTTAGCTTTGCTGTGGAGAGGATTTGGGCAGTGACTTATAACTGGCCTTCGTGACCCTGAAGGCCCTTTGGGACCCAGGCCCTCATGCCTCTGTAAAGGCCTTAAGACTNCTTCCTCTTATAGATAAATGCCAACCCATGGTGGGTTGTCTAAGGGGCCTGAACACCTGGTCCTCACTGAGAGTGAGACAGTCCCTAATGCTCCCTCCTTCAGGACCAGGGCACAGCCATGGGCATTGGTTTCAAGGCCTCAGGACTGCAAAGGGGATCGCAGACCAGTAAAGCAAAGGAAATTCTGAGTCTGACGTAAGGGAAAAGAAACCTTTTCTTGGCCATTAAAACCTAAATAACTGGAGAACTTATTTCCTACTGTCTTTTACAACTGACCTTGACATTGTTAAGGTCTGGTTCTAAGATTCTCCTAGAGCTTGGCATACCTTCTGAACCCAAGGAAAGAGTCAGTCATATTCAATTTAATCCCATGCTAAGTGTTGTTTATGTGCTTTCTCTCTGCAAAACTTGACAGGCTGTCTGGGAATCTCTGGTGGGGCGAGGGCTCCGTTTCTAGAGTGCCGCTGCCCTCTGCCGTGCTGGATAGATGGCTAGCACAGGCTATGGGCGCCTGTGAATGTGTACCTGTATTTCCAGTAGCCCTGTCAGGATGCTGCTCATCTTTTAACATACAAACTACCCACCAACAACTGCTTAGGACCACTAAGTCTGCCCTAGGAGTTCAGCATCGACCACAGCCAGAGACTGCTGCTGACAGTGCTCCGCAGACTCAATTAGCGGTGGACAGAGGCCACTGTCAGCATGACAGGGCCAGCAGGCACAGAGCAGGCATGAGGCCAGGCCAGCACAGGCAGTGACTCTTCTCGCCACACATGCACACACCTTGCTGCCAACACCTGGGTGCCATCAGTCTGTTCACTGTTTGCTGGCAAGACAGTGCTCCTGGGGCTACAGGTTTGATGAAGGGGCTATGCAATCTGCATGGGCACAGCTTTGGCCTTTGAATTACAAGATTGTCACAGGCCATCAGCTGAAGGGCTGGTGCTATGCCCACTTAGCTGTACCAACATCTATACATTGGTCTCACTGATTCCCTGCCCAGTGCCCAGGCCTTTGCCCACTCTCTGTGGCTCCATCTTGAACCACACTAGGGACGACTTCAATCTCTGTTCACAGGAGTTTATGTGCTCTCACTGAGGAAGTAAAACGAGTCCAGACCCAGCAGTAGCTGGCAGGACCAGACGCTGGGTGACCACATGGCTGCTGGGGGCAGATGGCAGAAGACCTGGGCCTGGCCATCGAGGCTCCCCAGGAAGTCCTCTCCATCTCAAAACTTCATGCTCACGCAGCCATGAGAGCTGAGCTGGGCAACCCCTAGGTCTACCCAGCAGTCTCCATCCAACTTTGAAAACATCACAAAGCCCCCTTTAGAAAGAGCTGATCACATTCCCATTTCAGCCACAGGGCTTTCCTCTCCTCTGTTTTGTTCTCCTGTTGCCAAGTGGGGACGGCTTGTGTGTGTCATTCTGGCTCCTCGTCTCTGTCTGCCCTGGTGGGGGCTGCTCACCCAGTCCTGGTGGACTCCCCATGTCATCCTCGTAATAGCCCTGCATAGCTGGGTCACGTTACAGATGGACAAACCAAGGTTCTGCAAGGACGAGTGACCTCCCCCAGGTCATGCAGCAGGAGCAGAACCAAGGCCAGCGCAGGCTCCCGACCCTGCCCGCAGTGCAGAACAGCTGCAGGTGCCTGCTTTCAGAAGTCCAGCCCTTGGTCTTCTGCACCTGTTGGTCAGTAGCTCTGGCCTGACAGACCCTCCACAGGGACAAGCCAAGGAGGACAAGCACTGTCCAGCATGTCTGGGGTCCCTGCCACCACTCAAAAGAACTGACCTCTAGAAAGTACAATATAAAACCAGAGAACAATATAAAACCTGTGGCGAACAAAGCCCCAGCGGGCAGTATGTTTCCATCCTGCTGCTAAAGTTGTATTTTGGATGGCAACCTGTGTGTGTGCGTGCGTGTGTGAATGTGCATGCGTGTATGGATGTGTGTGTGTACAGCTATTTTTGTCTTTGGACTTATAGCCTCTACTGTAACAATGTCAGGAGGCAACTTTTTAAAGAAAAACTTCCAGAAAGTGTTGATCTGTGATTTTATGGCTCTGGTTGTCTCACCCACACATCACTCAGCATTTGTCCCTCACAATATCTGCATAACACTCCTTCATTTTCTCTCCAAGTTGTTCCCAAGTGAGAAATGATGCCCCCCACACCCTCCCACTAAACCCCAGGGGAGGGCAGGAGGAGAGCCTCGCCCTCCTTTTGGGCATAGAAGGGACCCCCACGCACCCCCACAGGCTGGGAGTAGTCTGGCTCCCACCCCCCTGCAGAGCTTCCCTTCCTCGTCTGCAGAGGGGTCATTTGTTCATTGCCAAAAATTATCTCAAGTGTCATGGGGAGAGGAGTTCAAGCAAAAAAAACTTTCACAGTGTGCTTCATGGCTTGGCTGTGAATAGCATTTATAAAGCCTGATAACATAAACAGCAAATACTTCCCTAACCAAAATACAATCTCTCTCTATTGAAGAGAGGGGTGGACAGGAAGGTACCTGTCTGTAGTGTGGGGAGGGGAAGTGTGTAAAGAAGACCTAAATTCTTGTCTTCATACTGTCAATAGATGCCTAACGCTACAAAAACAGGAAGTAGAAATTTTCAGGAAAATTCCAAAATAACCAACTAAAAGGGCTCAAAGGGATAATCTCTAGGGAATAGAAATGGGAGAAGGGGGACAGAGACCTACCATTTTTCATTCAAAAAAAAAAAAACCTTAAATAATTGTTGGACTATTTAAATTATGGGCTTATGTACCTTTGTTTAAAATACAACTTTTTTTTTTTTTCTCTCCTTTTTGTCTTTTTTTCGTGACCGGCAACGGATCGCAACCCTCAGTGTCGCGCCCGTACCGGACCGGGACCGGCCACGGGATCGCAACCCTCGGTGTTGCTCCCGCCCCTCGCTCAGCCAGTGAGCGGCCGGTCTGCATGTGGGATCTGAACCCTCGGCGGGAGCGCCACCGCGCTTCCCAAGCGGCGCACTATAGCAGTGTGCCACCGGGCCGGCCCTAAAATACAACTTTTTAAGCTGGGTTTAAAATATCTAAAGCAATAAGGAAGAATAGAAATCACCTGAAAGAACAAAATACTCTAAAAAAAGAAAAAAAGAGCCTCACCAAATTTGTAGGAAAAAAATTTAATTACTATTATAATTAAAAATTCAGAATATAGATTAGACAGTTAAAGAGAGAACTAACAATTTGGAAGACAGCTAGATTTGGAAGAACTAGCCCAGAATACAGTGCAGAAAGAAAAAGAGAAAGAAAACATGAAACAGCAGCTAAGACATAGATGACAAAGAGAAGATCCAACATCCATGTAATAGGAGCTATAGAAGGTGAAAATAGGAAGAATGGAAGAAAGGAAATGTTTGAAGAGATACTGGCTGGGAATTTACCAGAACTACAGAAATACTTTAATCTTCAGGTTGAGGAAGTACAGCAAGCCTCAGGCAAGACAGTAAAAGCAGATTCAAGACTAAACAAATAATGGTAAAACGCATCATATCAAAAACAATGAGAAAAGTTTGAAAGCTATTAGAGAAAAAAGACATATTACCTACAAAGGGACAAAAGCTATGCTGGCAGAAGACAACACAACAGATGCTAGAACGCAATGGAATAATATCAGAGCTGCAAGAAGGCCCCAGACGTAGGGTGTGGAGATGTCCTAAAGGGGCGATGGAGATATGTACAGGCATTTGCCTCTGCTGGCCAAAATAAAAAGCCTGCATATAGCAGATGCCACTAGCTATCTTCCAACACCCATCTCCCACCTCCTTCTTTAGTAGCAAAATCTGATGATGGCATTCCCCAGCCTTTCTCATAGCTAAGTTGGCCTTAGTTCTGGCCAGTCAGATGAAGCAGAAGTGTTATATGCGATTTCCAGAAAGCCGCCTTAATGAAGAGAGGCATGTCCTCCTTCCCCCCTCCCTCCGTATCACTGCCTGGAAGGAGGATATTTTGGCTGGAGCTCTAGGTCCATCTTGGACCGTGAGGCCAAGGGCCACACCCAGGGGAGCAGGATGGGGAACTGGGGTGACCCTGGGTCTGTGACAAGTTGGTGGGGACCCCATTCCAGCTCTGAATTGCCTGCCTCTGCATTCTTTTACACAAAGAAGACAGCAAAAACCTGTTTAAGCCACCCTGTGGGGGTGCCTGTTACTCAGCAAATTTAACCTTTACTGATACCAAAGAACTTTTGACTGCAGGAAAGAAAACAGGAACCCAAGCCTTGGGAGAAACCTCGAGAAGAAAGAAAGGTTGGGAAGAACTGCAGGAGGTGGTGAGGCCTGAGAGCCTGGTGCTGGAGGGAAGGCCGGCCTGTGTTCACTTGGCATGGGTCCGTCCTGCACCAGCCCCAGCAGGGCCTTGCCTCAGTGCCCCTAATAACCTTTTCCCTTGGTAGGAGCATGACATACTCTCCAAGAATGGGAAAAAATGCAGTCCCTCCTGTGGGTCCTTTATGATATGACAACTCACAGTTTATATAGCACTGTTACATTTTGAATTATTGAACTGTGCTGGCTGTGCCCTTAGCTTCCTCAGGACAGTGGGGTTGTGCCTTGTGGGTCAGTGACTTCTGCACTGTGTGAAGCTTCTCATAGAGATGGGGCTGCAGGAAGGAAGAGGACACAGAATCACACATGAGTGTATACACACCACACACACACACATACAGGCCTCCAAGAGGGGGAGCAGACATGTGCTCAGTTTTCTAGCAATTAAAACAGTGTGTTTTCTCCCAGGGCCACCCACTGATCCTCTCTGGGTTTGTGGGTCTCACACACAGGGAGAGGTCTGTACCCCAGTCTTCCCTCTGCAAAGAGGAGTGAAATTGCCACAAGATGTGTTTCTTTTTTTGGTCTGTGGACTTGAGAAAACTATTCTGAGATTTCACTGAATACGATCACAAACCACACAAGCCCTCGTGTCCTGGCTAGAAGTGGCAGTTATTGAAAAGATGGTAATGACTTAGATGTTTTAATTAGCCTGCACCCCAGGAGTACCCTGGTTCTGCTCATTTGGGTGAGTTGATTTCAAAGTTGGTGCATCATTGTTAGCAATCATAATAAGAGCTGCATTTGGAGGACAGGTTGTGCTGGGCTCCATGCTCAGGACTTTCTATGCACCATCTCACTTAATCCTCATGACTACCCAGTGTGGCAAGCTGTATTATAATCCCCATTTTTCAAGAGAAGGAAACTGACACAGATAAGTAGTGAGCCCATGGTCCCTCCACAAGGAATTGGATGAGGCAGACCATGAGTTTGCTCAGAGCTGTTGGACTGAGAGTCAAAGAACATGGGGTAGAGGACACACAGCTGAGCATGTCCAGCTCCTGCCCAGACTCAGACTCAGCCCCATGCACCCCCATGCCCTTTCTGCCTCTGTTCCCACACCTGGCTAGGCTCAAGGCCTCTCTCACAGGCTCCAGCCCTTCTTCTGCAACACAGGTCTCCTCTCTTCTGGGACCCCCACTGTTGGGAAAATGAAATGGTTTAATCAGGTCCCCTTGCCTGCCCGTCTGGTTGGGGGTCATGCAGCGCATTCTTTGTAAGCATATTGTGTGTGTCTATCTGTGGGTAGAGTTAGTGTGCATGTGTGGTGCCGCAACCTGGCTGGTGTTGAGTGCCCTGGGCATCCGCCATGTGCGGCCATGCTCTCTAACCTACAGCTTCCAAGAAACTTTTTGGCAGTTACCTAGCTCATAGACCTGCGTGTGAGGGGTCTGGTGACCCAGCCTGGCATGTGAGGGGTCTGGTGACGCAGCCTGGCATGTGAGGGGTTTGTGACCCAGTCTGTGAACAGGCTTGAGGGGTCTGTGAGCTCCAGACCCAGCCCTAGCTCGACACTCACCAACTAATAGGGGTTTCGATGGGCTCCTCCAAGCATAGTGGGGCTAGTGATTGTCTCTACTGTTCTCATTGCCCAGTTCCCCTCCTCTTCCAGCCAAGGGACTTGATCTCCTATTAGGAGGGAAAACTAGCTCTTAAATTCCCATGCATCCTCCCCAGCACCGATGCTTAGGCTGTAAATCTAATAGACCCCATAGTTCTATTTCTTGCTGTGAAAAGCCAAGATTTTAGAGCCTTGGAAATAAATTATTTTTCAAAAAGCCTGTCTTCTGCAAATTGAAAGCCCTAGTTTCCAGAAAATTGTCTCTGCTATGAGTTTCAAGAGGCAAGAATTTGACACCTTTGCATTCTGTGCACCTTACTCTCTCCTGAGGCCATAACACAGCCTTGTGTCTGGTTTTAATGGTGAAAGAACTTAGGAGAAAAAATAATTTTCTGAAAATGAAAAACCACTGGTTATCATTTTGAAATACTGTCCTGCCCACCTGGCTTTGGCTTTGGACAAGACTGGACATTGGTTTCCTTGTCTTTTGAGTGAGGAGTTGAACTTGCTGGTCTCTTGGGTCCTTTCTGGCTGTGACGATCATGATTCTGGCATTTTAGCAAGAACACTCAAGGTCCTTGCAAAGTGGACATGTGTGAGGAAGGGTCTCTCTCTCCTGCAATTTGAGGCAATTTGGGAAATCCAGGATCAGTCTGAGCCTTCCACGCTGCATGAACAAAATTAGGCCCAAGATAAATGGTCTTGCCTGAAATGAGAAGCCGGCCATCTCCATCTGTGGGGATGCAGAATTGGGGTTGCTATGGCCTGATTTGTGAACTTGAATGAGGGCTTCGAGAAAGCTATTTGTAAAATTCATTGCTGTCTCTGGATGCAGCTAATACATTCCATCTTCCATCTTCTCAGACTAAGTGATTTCACATTCCACACATTTATAGAAAAAGAGTGGACTACTGAGGGGAGTGTGGGAAGGGCAGGGAGATGGGGGTGTGGACGGCGAGATGGGGGTGGGGGTGGGGTAATGCCATTGAGCAGGAGAACCACAGGCGCCACACTGCTGATAGGGAATGTGGTTACTGAGAAGCTTCACATTAGCGTCCCACTGTCCAACTCTTGGCTGCTTTTGGCTGCCTTCTCCTGGGGAAATCCTTAAGGGACTTCTTCAGACCCTGGGGGTCTTTTGCCCCATTTGCAGGGTTTTGAGGAAAGAGAGAGCTTTGCAGCTGAATGCTGGTCTGCACCTTGCCCACCTCTGCCTGTCTCAGTGTATCCTCTGAGTTTCTAGGCCTGGTAGGGGAGAGACTTTCCAAAGGGGTCCAGGTCCTATGAGCAGGAAGTGTTGGAAGAGGCCTGAAGTCCCCACTCGCGGCAAGAGTGAGGCTCGTGCCAGAGCAGGGGGGTCCTCAGCACCAAGGGAGTGGTAGGGAAGACTTAATACCAACAAGAAGAAGCTGGAAAGCTTTACCCAGGCTCAACTCAAACCCCAGCACATTTTGAGGGAGCCCAAGCCATCACAGATCCTTTCTGGAACAAGGTTCTCTCTATCAAACAACCATTGCACTTCTGCTGACACCTAGGGCAACTTTCTAGATCCCAGTGTAGTTTAAATTTAAAAACTGAAGTAGTAAAGAAAATTAATTTCATAAGCTAGTCTTTTATGCCCTAGGAAGAATTTGACAAATGTGCTCACTTCTGAGCCTCAGTTTGCTTATCTGTAAGATGGGGGTAATGACCCAGGCGCTATTTGCCTCCCAAGGTTGCTGTGATCTACAGTATGTATTCACACAATGTGTGAATAACTGACTTCAGAGTTTTAACAGTTGCAGAGGGAGAAAGGGTGCTATATCATGACTATGGGGGTTAATTTTGGTAGCTCTAAATCCATGATAAAGCCCACCAGGCTCCTCTTTTGTTTCCTGCATAAACTTCTAGGATCCACAAGGTGCTATTTGTTGCTGAGCAGGAAGTCCCTGGAATCATGACTTGGAAGTTTCACAGCCAAGACAGGGTCTGTGGAGTTTGTCCTTGGTTGGGTGCTTGGAGATCAATTGCTGTGGAGGTATTTTAGCCTCTGAATGGCTGCATTTCTCTAGGTGCTTGAGGGCCTTTGGCTTAAAGACAGAATCAGGCTTGGTGCTCTGGGAGACTAGCTGGCCAGCCCACCTGTGACAAGCCTGTCTGAGTCAGGACGTCTGCAGGTGACACTGCCTCTGCTGACATTGTTAATGAGGCTCCAACCTGGGTCATCAGAGCAAGACTACCTTCTATTTACCATGCAATGTGTATTTTTGCCCTCTTGGTTTGGAGGATAGGTCCACATGGGGTAGGTAAGGCCTGGCTCTGAAGCCTGTTTATGAATAGCTCATGGGAGGGATCTCAGTTCTTTCTAGTGAGGTCTCCTCGGGAGCCCTTTACTTACCAGTGCACTGGATTAACCAAAGCGCCTAGCTCCCTAGTGTTCTGTAATGGAGGCTTTGCCACATGCCTACACATCCAAAAAGGAGTTTGTTTCTCCTCAAGATTGGACCTGGAGATTATACTGAACATAATTCTCTGTGCTATGAATTTATAAAGTGCACAGCATGGAGGGAATAGCGTGAAGGCTGTGGGTAGTGACAGGAGGCTCCCAGAAGTTATTTATAATGGTTTGTCTGTGTGGCCTCAAACAAGCACAGAAGCAGTGATGGAAAGAGCAAGGCTCTGGGGCTGCCAAGAGCTGGCATTTTCTTCTGACTCTGCCACTTCCCGCTGTGTCACCTTGGACAAGTGTCTTACACTCTCTGAGTCTGTTTCCTCATCTCTAAAATGGAAAATAGGGCTGTTTTGAAAATTAAATAAGACAAATGGAAATAAACCAGCTATAAAATATCTGGCTCAGAGTATTCCCTTAATGAATGGCAAGGGGATTTTGTTTGTTTTTGTTTTTATAAGTTATTAATTGTCTTGTTCAAAGTCCTCTTGAGGACCAAGAAGAGGAAAATACATGGTGCTGATCTGACCTCAAGGATTTGAAAGTCTGAGAGGATTAGGTGGGTCACCTTTCTGCCCACCCACTCCCTATCTGAGCCTCCTAAAGTGAGCCTGCTAGGTGACACCCCTCCCCACAGACAGGGTTTATAGTCAACCTCCCAGGGAAAGAAAGCTACACAGCCACAGAGGACACCAGTGTCCACTGACTGCATTAATCAATCCATCACATACAAATGGAGTGAACAAAAAGCGATTGAGACATTTGGAGAAAACCAAGAGCTCAAAAGAGAAGAACCAACATGAATAAAAAGAACTGGCTCTGGGGGATACAGAACAAAAGAAAAATTTCAAAATCTAATAAAAACCCTTACCTTAAAGGGACCTGAGAAGATAGCATTTCCATAAAATAAGAACAGGCTGCTATGAAAAAGGAGAATAGAAGAAGAAATATTTCTTGGAAACTAAAAATACAATTGCTAAAAATAAAAATCCAACAGAAGGAGCCAAAGAAAAAGTCAAGGAAGTATATCCCATAACATAGATTAAAAGGCAAAGAGATGGAAAAGGTGACAGGAAAACTGAGAAACATAGATGATCAGTCTAGGGATACCAAGATCCACCTAATAGTCAACTCAAAAAGAGAAAACAAAGAAATCTGAGAGGATGAAATTATCAAAGGAATAACAAGAAAACTCCCCAGAGCTGAACTAACGTACAGACCTTCAAAAGGAAGCACCCACTGAGAACTGAGCAGGGGGAATGAGCAAAGACCCACAGTTGTACATCCTCCTGAAATTTCACAACATCAAAGATAAAAAGAAGATTCTAAAAGCTCCCAGAGAGAAAAGACATGTTATCAACAAAGGATCAGGAGTCATTGTTGGCAGGGTGGCATTACACTGGAAGGTGGTAGAACAATTGCCTTCAAATTTCCAAGGGGAAACAATTTCGTACCTAGAATTCTATATCAAATAAAGACATTTCAGACATGCAAAGGCACAAAAAATTACCTTCTTTCTGATTTAAAAAAGGGGGTGGGGGACTATAACCTAGCAAAACCTAAGGTGAAGCTAAGAAAGAAGACCTGGCCCATGAAATAGAAGAACTAAGCCAGGTATGTAATGAAACAAAATCCCAGCACCACAGGTGGGACAAGTGTGTAAGAAACCTGAGAGGTAATCCACTCGAGTTAGAAGAGAAAGTCAGAAGGTTCTGCAAAGCAAGTCCTCAGGAAGAGAGTTAATTCCATCCAACAAAAATGAGATTAAGAAGCTGGGAGACCTTAGTGATATAACAGAGGAAGAAGATGTGCCTTCTGCAAAGCAAGTCCTCAGGAAGAGAGTTAATTCCATTCAACAAAAATGAGATTAAGAAGCTGGGAGACCTTAGTGATATAACAGAGGAAGAAGATGTGCTGTCTCTCAATACATTTTTAAGATAGTTACCAATTCCATGGAAACAAATTGCTCTCAACAAGAACGGCATGGTCAGATACTGAGCAAACCAAATATGTCATGATCTTGAGTAACTGAAGGAAGGTGAGGAAAGACAGTGGTTTGACTATGAAACTCTAAACAATCTCCTTCAAACAGCACAGGTGAGTCACCTGGGCCAACATCTACCCTTGCAGTGAGAGTTGTATCTTTCTGCCATGGATGATAGTGACATCATCAGAGTGTTGAAAATGTTCTTTATTCATTTTTACCTTTAGAGTCAATGAATAGAAACTTGCACTTATCACTTACAGTTGTACAATGTAACCAGGTAAAAGTTAATGTCATAGATCATATATGTCAGAAGTAACAGGGAAAGATAAGGGTACAGATTTCTTCCAAAATGAGGGGGCAGGAAAGACTGATTGATCTTAATGTATTATTTAAAGTTTTGGTTTTTTGTTTTTATAATATGCATGTTTTGCTTTTAAAACTGTTAAGAAAGTGGTGCCACATTGAACATCTGAAGGTGCTTCATAGGCTATCTCAGGCCTATAAGAATTCACTGCATTTTCTGTTCTGTGCCTTTTACTGTATTTTTATTTATTTGCTGTTCTCCAAAGATTGCAGTTTTGAATTGCTCAATATATTTTCTCAGCTGAAAATGTCAACATATATATGTAAAGAAAATGCCAATATATATGTATATATCGGGAATTAGCATAAAAATGATTAAGGCACTTCAGTGTTGATCGATAATCATATTTGATTTGGGGTTTTTACTTTGCTTCCCTCAACCATCTGTACTTTGATATTTATTACCACCCACTGAGATTCTGAACTTAACTAAATAGAAGTTGCTTGAGGAAATTCACAATCTAGTGATTGAATTCAAATGGCATTGCTCGCAGAATGACAATACAGAATTAGGTCTTGTAGGGGAAACAAACCCAGTAAATGGGAACTATGCCCTTAAAATGTCTCTTACTGCCTTGAACACAACAAAACAAGCATTGCCAAACTGCAGCCCCAGTTATAAAAACCTTGTGTTTCAAGATTTAGGATCAAAGTCCTCTTTCAAATGTACTAAGCAGTTTGAACACAAAGTGTATTTTTGACATGTGTGGTTTTAGAAGGCCTATGATTCTCAAACCCCAGAGTTCAGAAAGATGACCCAGTGTTTTGAAAAGTCCCCTGTATTCCACATTGCGTGTGAAGTTGCAGCACTGCTCATGTGTTCCCGGGGACAGACAGGTGGCACTGAGCAACCTCCCAGGGAATCCAGACACTGGCTGAGGGTGGTCTCCATACCCATGCCAAGCATCCAGCCCCAGACAAGGCATGTCTTCCTTCTGTTACCAGAACTAGTGGCCCCGAGGAGACATTTCACACTGGAGACAGCCCGTCCTCCTCACAGAGAACTCAGAGGATGGGTCCAGAAACTTGCTTTTTT
The DNA here is from genome assembly GCF_000696425.1 of Galeopterus variegatus. Taxonomy (NCBI): domain Eukaryota; kingdom Metazoa; phylum Chordata; class Mammalia; order Dermoptera; family Cynocephalidae; genus Galeopterus; species Galeopterus variegatus. Next base: position 25,795 of record NW_007728303.1, on the reverse strand, counting down.
TCCAGAGTTGTTAAGGAAATCTGCACCCTCCTTTACTCCTTGCTAATTGAAATAAAATGGATTTTTCCAGAACTGGTGGACTGAGTCCTCCTTATAATGCATATAATAATCACCCACATGACAAGAGCATCTTTCATCTTGATAGGTTGGCGGGGGTGGTCCCTGGCCTGTATCTCCTCAGAAGGAAAGACCTTGACTCCCACAGTCATTAGGACAGTTACAGGCAGTTGGGTTTTCTGGGGATAGCAGGACATTGCTTCCCTTGCAATGTAAGGATCCGTGAGCAATCAGAAACAAGCATCTTCTGAATGGTTAGAAAGGCCAAACTCTAGGTGCCACAGGTGCTGTGATTGCCATAATGCAAAAACATGCAGCATGAAGGCAGATGACCAAAGGAAATATGCAGAAAAGGAGGTGCCTTGTTGTTAGAGGTTTGAATATCACTAGTCATTATTTTTCTTTTTTCCAAATTTTCTCATAATCTCCATGAAAGGGGAACTATTAGGGCTGCAATTTTGCTCTTTGCATTTATCTGAGGTTTGCCTTGTGCCTTGGGCTCTTTATAATTTTACAACTAAATCAGCCACAGTACAGTATAGGGTATAAGATGGACCCACAGCCACACTGGCTGGGTTCCAACCCTGCTCCTTTTCTCTCCTCTTCTCTCTGCAAGGGGAGAACATCTGAACTACCAACAAATCCAGGCTCGATGAAAAAGCACTTTCATTGCCAGGGATTTGCCTATTTTATTTCTCAGAGAATGACACCTCCCCCCAACACACACACCCCTGGGACATTTTCAGTTAAGTGGGGGGCTGAAATCAGCCAGATGTAAGTCCCCAGGGGACTGCTAAGGCAGACATCCACAAAGTAACAGGTCAGGGGAGACTGGGCCCCATCAGCTGCCCCAATCCCCGGCCTCTGAGCAGCCCTGCCGTATGTCCCATGTATTCCACCTGCTCCTGCTGAGGCTGCAGGAGAGCAGCGCCTTCCACTCATCCCACCCAACCAGCCTGGGCGTTCTCTGTGCCTCACTGCCATCTCTTCGTCGTGTGTATGTGTGTGTGTGTGCACATGGTGTGCATGCGTGTGTGTCTAGTCCAGTCCAGGCATCCACAGTAGGCCCTCCACAAAGATTCCCAGGCAGCTCTTCCTCATGTGTTCCTGTGCATCTGCACCCACTGAGGCACAGCCCCTGCCAGAGCAGACGGCAGGAGCCAGCTCCAAATGTTTCCCTTCATCGGCTGTTTGGGGTAAAAATGTAACAAATGAGCAAGTCGACAGCTTATCTCCTCAAGAGGTATTGTAAGTGGAAGATGAACGATGCTGCTCGTTTAGGGATGAATTACAAGATTCCCATACCTCTTGCTTTAGCAGAGGCATGGGTTTGTTGTTTTGATTCTGAGCTGTCTTTGCTCCTGCCCCTTCTCTGCACTCCGCCCCCAGCACCATCTGAGCTCTGCCACCCTTTCCCTGGCCTCACCCCACAGCCCTGACCTCACCCTCCTGCTGCCTCTCTCTCCAGCCATGTGGGGGTCCAGCCGTTTCCCTCGTGGCCCCATGCCTGAGTTTCGAGTGATGCCGCTGCAGACTGTCAGTGCCACCTTCCCACTGGACAAAGCTTGCCAGCTCTCCTTCCTCAACCTGTTATCCAATTCCAGTTCCTTATCAATTCCTGGAGACTCCTGTAGACCCACCTCTGTGCAAGTGCTTATGCCAGCTGCCAGAGCCAGCAATGAAATGACTCAGGCCTTAGGGAGGTCACACAGAAAGCCCTGGGCGCCTGGGAGGCAACACTGGAACAGGGGCAAGGCCTGGTGGCACAGGTACCAGCATTCTTATTGGTCAGAGGGGCTGGGGGTTGACTGCAATACACTGGAGGCTTCAGATATGTCTGTAAGATAGAGAAAGACTGTTACTGTTTTTGCTTCATGAGTGAGGAAACTAAGGTAGAGATTAAATGACTTATCTGAGGTCACACAGCTAATAAGTGGCATATTGAAGGTTCACACATACAGTTTCCTAAAGGAAAATTGCTGCAAGGCAGGTCTGGAAGGACAGATGGGATATGGAAAAACAGACAGCAGGGTATTGGGTGGGGTGTGCAGGGAGGTGATGGGACCTGGAGTCTGTGCACAGGTGTTGTAGGCAGGTGTGCTCCCCTTGCAGATAAGCACAGGAAAGAAAGGGAGGGGGGTTCCTCCCTGAAAAGTCTCCATGACCCTTCCCTCACCCTAACTCCTCTCCTTGTACATGCTAACACTCACACAGGAGCTTTGCAGGCATGCCTGGGACCACGTGCAAGGGAACTGCTAGAAGAGCTGCCCAACTTTCTCTGGCTGTGCTCTGGCATATGAGAGCCAGTGGCTGAGCCCCGCTGACATCCAGCAGGAAGCCAGCTTGTGGTTAAGGATAGTCATCTTTTTTTTTTTTTTGTCCTTTTTTGAGACTGGCTGCACCATGCTCAGCCAGTGAGCGCACCAGTCATCCCTATATAGGATCCGAACCCGTGGCGGGATCGCTGCTGCGCTCCCAGCGCCGCACTCTCCCGAGTGTGCCACGTGCTCGGCCCAGGATAGTCATCTTGACCTTGTCTTACACCTCAGGTAGTTAACGTAAGTACGTTTGAATCCCTGCACACATTTTCTACTTTCCCCTGTAATAATTTAGGAGAGAGGTAATGGCCGAAGAAGTGGTCCGAGGAGAGCTACCGTCAGAGCCTGGGTTCCCCAGGCTGTGTGACGGGAACACGGATGGGCAATATCCTCAGAAGGCCTTCAGGTGCCACACACCAGGCCCGGCAGTGGTTCTGAAGCCGGGCTGTGCTTCCACCTACCCCGAGAGCCTTGAAAACAGAGGCCAGGCCCCACCTCAAGAGGGCTGGTACGACTGAGACCCAAACTACTCTCGCTTCCAGCCATCTGGGGGTAGACTGCACATTTTTGTTGTTATCTGAGTCAATTATTTTATTCCTTTTTTATGTCCTGAGAAAACCCACATCATCATTTTATTAATGTATTTGCAATTACTGTATAATGATTTCCAGTTTAGTGTGGTCTGTGATATGGGGATGCTTAAATATCTGCACGATGGACCTTTAAGTTCTCTGGGGACAGAAGCTTTTCTCATCAATTAAGCTTCAAAGAAATGGGTTTTAGGCTCATCTACAACTGTATTTTTATGTTTCTTTTATGGCTGCCTGCCTTCTCCTGGTGTCTTTAGAGATACTGGGAACTGTGATGTGGTGCTGAGGTATTTATTAGTGGGTGCACAGAGAATTGGTTTATAATGCTCATTACAAAATAATGGTGGCTGCTTTGAAGCAGGACAATTTATGTCTTCAATACAGTCACCTTATGGGTGTCCCACACACACAGTGCCTCCAGGAAGAGGGACATCTATCCTGGGCCCTTTGGACTCCCTGGGATCAAGCCCCTGGAAGTGTGTTTACTCTAGAGAAAGGTCAGAGTCCCAGAACCTTCCATGCCCCACACTCTGGAAGGAATGGAAATCCAATCCTTTTTTTTTTTTTTTTTTGCTTTTTAAAACTCTATTTCAACATAACTATGCTCACAGAAATATACTCACATTAGTTAATAGGATGCAATTTAAGTTTAATTTCTCCTATAGAATTTGTACCAAAAACCTGGTACATGGTTTAAGATTAAAAAAAAAAAAGAATTGTAATATAATATGGTTTATTTTTATCTATTAAAAATGTATAAAAGATAGTCCATCAAATGCTGCTAAAGAAGGCTGCAGGAGCCTTGAGAAATTTACCTTAGGTCTGCCCCAGAAAAATAACACATATTGCACTGTTAAAGTTTATAAAGTAGGTGCAGCAAAACGTTGTTGTAATGTTTCAGTGACAGTTTACATAGATCAGTAACTAATGAGTGTGGAAGTGGGTGGGAGAGAGCCTATGTACATTTCAGAAACTATAAAAGCTACCTGATTTATTAATATTGCATGTAGATTGTAAATCTACATAAACCAAGATTCAGATAATTTCTTAAATCTGAATTAATGCTATCAGCTCACTTTATCTGCTGTGGTCAACAAGAAAACTCAGCACACTAGCTGTTAAGTCTTTCTGATTTATGCAAAAAAGAAGAAAACTAAGTTTCTTTACCAGCTTTTCAGTCCAGAAGTGATAATATACTACAGGCAAGGTATGCTTTCCACTGCCAGCATTCAGGGGTTGACGTGTAATGAGATCTACTTGGATTTTAATCAGCACTCAGATGCAAAATATTCCCCAGAGTTACTGACCACATGACTTTAGAAGTGACTCTGAAAAATAAAATGACCCTTCTTGAAGACTGGAGCAAAACATCCAACCATCAATATGAGAGGCCTTACCAAAAAATGCAGCCCCTTAACAAAAGACAGATTAACAGGAGAAAAGGCACACAGTTTTTATTAATATTATGTGTATGGCTGGCTGGTTCACTCAGTTTGTTAGAGCGTAATGTTATAACACCAAGATCAAGGATTCAGATCCCCATACCTGCCAGCCACCAAAAAAGAAAAAAAGCACAAAGAGTATTTCTCTGCCATCCAGGGCACTCCTCCTGTGCCAGGCGAGGGCCCCAGAGGGCCTCTACTCCTGCAGCCCCAGGGACAGAAATTATCAGCTCTGTTTCACAGGTGAGGCAATGAGGCTCAGGGCGAGAAGACCTGAGCTTCTAGCAGGCAGGTGGAGTGCTGCTCTGCTCACCCACATGCCGAGGACACGAGAGCACAGGAGACACTATGCAGCAGGCCTCCAGCCCAGCCTGCAAGCACATGAGGGAAATAAAAGTAAAAGAGAGAACTGGGAGGGAGGACTTCGGGCCATGCTGACTCTAGTCTCCACGTTTTCCGCACTGAGCAGAGCTCCCACCCCCGTCAGTGAGGGAGAGAACATGCCCCAGGTGGTCAAGGCTGGGTCCAGACAGGGGCAGGGCTCCTGGCCAGAGCAGGCCATGCTTGGGCTGGTCACTGTTTCTCTTCTCCTGCTCTCACTTAGGCAAAGGAGTTGGGTTTCACTAGAGGGAAGGCCTGTGAGCAGGGGATATTCGTGTTCACTGACCAAGCAGCTGTTCCACGGCATCCTGGACTCTCGGGGTCAGAAGGAAAGTTGGAGACCATGTACGTCTCAGTAGAAGCAGCTATGGGCAAAGTCATTTATTTGTCCATTGTGTGTTCCTTCATTTACTTGGCACATGCTTGTTGAGTGCTAATCATGTGCCAGGACCCCCACTGGTTCTCAGTCCATGACAGAGTGAAATGGTGGACAAGCAGAGGGGGCAGAGATGATAGATATTGTGACCGGGTGTCCAGGGCACTCTGAGAACACCCAGGAGGAGGCTGAACACACCAAGGGTGGTCAGGGAAGTGACGTGCAGGGAAGCCATGTGCCAGCTAAGATCAAAGGTCATTAGGAGTTTGCCAAGCAGGGACAAGATCATGGCTGTGGTGCCATGGCCCCAAGGTGATGCCAGGCTTATTGGAGGAACTGACGGTGGCACAGGGTCCCTAGAACTGGCACATGGGTGGGGAAGGATGAGGCTGGAGAGGCAGTCGAGGAGGGCACAGCAGACCATAGGGAGCTGCTTGGCTCCATCCCGAGGGCCATGGGGAGCCCCCTAAGATTCCTCCAGCTACTGAGTGAAGCAGGGTTGGTGGGAGCAGGATTGGAGGAGCCCGGGAGGCCAACCAGGGCATGGTGGACATCTAGGGAGTGTTTCCTAAACTAGAGCAGAGGCAGTAGGAGTGGGGAAAGCTGGCACCACTGAGAGCCACGTATGAGGCAGAAATGGCCTGAGCCTGGACTAACTGGCTGGGAACAGGCGATGGGGAGGCAGCGCCTGGCATGTGGTTTGGGCAGTGAGGGGCTCAGGTGGAGGGCTGTCGGCTGACGTTGGAATGTATAAGAAGGAGCAAACTGAATGGCAAGTCCCGTTTGGGCCATGTTGAACACAGGGGCCTGCAGGACGATGTGGGAGATGTCAGGCCAGCATCAGGGTCAGGAGAGGAGTCCTCTCCAGCTTTCCCCTGTGCAACCCTTGACTGAGAGTCCATTGGGGAGTGGTGAGAAGTTTCCATCCAGCTTGTGTTTCTTTTTCTGGCACTGAGGCAGGAGAGACGGCCAAGTATCCTCAGTGATGACCAGATGTGAGGGGGCCCGAGGAGACCAGGGCAGGAAGATGGAGCATGGCAGAGACCACTCCTGCCACAGGAGCCAGTCCAGAGAGGTGTTCTGGCATAAACAGGCTGGCACACCCCACCAGGGCCTCCAGAAGCGGAGCAGATGGGATGGAGTCATGCATCAGGGGCCAGTTACAGGCAGAGCCAATGTGTGGCCCAAGTCATCTCATACTGGGCAAGTTCACAGCTTCCAGGGTGCACACTGTGGGTGGGGTGAGGACAATGGAGGCAGGAAGTCATGCATCAGGGGCCAGTTACGGGCAGAGCCAATGTGTGGCCCAAGTCATCTCATGCTGGGCAAGTTCACAGCTTCCAGGGTGCACACTGTGGGTGGGGTGAGGACAATGGAGGCAGGAAGGGTAAACCAGGCCCCTCCAGTGTCAGGCAGGGGCAGGCAGGGGCATCGCGGCCGCTGGCTCAGCCCCTCTCCCAGGCTCTAAACCCATATATCTACCTGCCGACCAGTCGTCTCCCCATGGGTGACCCAGGAGACTCACGTGCATGTGCAGGGAGCCGATCTCACACTCGTGCACATGCCCTGATGCACAGACACCCTCCACGCACGTACTAACCACCCAAACACCCTCCTCTAGGGCCACACAATTGTAAGTGACTTGTAGGCAAGAGCCATGACTGTTCTCAGTGCTTAATCTCCATTTTTTCAAACAGTATCCCCCGAAATGCTCATGACATGCCACCTTAAAAGCTAAATCAACTCCACTGAGCTAGCTGATCTTAAAAGAGATGCTTCTTCAGCTCTTACGTTTGCTTTCTGAGGAATGGGATGACTATCCCTAGCTATGAGGGCATATTTAAAGTTCTGAGAGGTGTGCAGTATCAGCTGTGTAACATCCAGCCTGAAACTTGGAGACATGAGAAGGGAGAAAATTTTCCTAAGGAACAGGTGGCATTATAAATGTGAATTTTGCTGGGTTCCGATTTGGCATCTCAGCTTTCAAGCCAGCCGACTCCCTCATTTTATATGTACTTTTAGTCCCTCACTATTTTCTGTGATCCATTAGCTCTACCAAGTCATTTAAAAGCTATAATCACAGCCATTTGCTCAGGTGGACGTGATCCAGATAAGTGGCCCCAGATCCACTCCTTGAAGATGCCTCGGGCTCCAATTCAGCACTAATGCACCCCAACTAAAAAGCAGAGCCAGCCGCCACCGCAAGTTACCTCCTTTTAAAAACTAGATAGTGTGTGCACAAATTAGTTGCAGAGGATTCTTTATGGCCCACTTCTTAGTTGGAAAATATACCTTTGTCATTTGGGTCACAGGCACAAGAAACCCCCACCCAGGATGCCATCATGATTTCCTGGAGTGGTCTGCCTGAAAGTCCTGGGACAGATTGTCCAGCGGTAAAGCCTGGCTTGCCCACCCCAACCCCACACTTAGGCAAGGGCAGGGTGAGGGCTCTGGACCTTTCTGGGGAGGATGCTCCCTAGAGTCAAGCACTGGGGACCTGCAGTCCCCACCCCACACCCCTGCATGCAGGCCTGAGCCCACCTGCCAGGGGTGTTCCATTGCTGCTCCCAAGACAGGGCACTGCCATGGTAAGGGAAATCATTTGTCATCCATCAGTGGCCATGGGCCTTGAGTACAAACCATGTGCCAGCCTTCTGCTCAGACCCACCGATCTGGAGAGCCTTCCCTGGGTGTGCACCCCTGCCCTGGTTATGCAGTATAGCTGTGGAGGTGGGGCCGCTCTCTGCCAAGCTTTAGAAACCAAATGCCAGGAGGGACTTGGGGAAGACCAGTGCAGACTGGGGAGGCAGAAAATGCTCTGGGGAGGATGAAGGATCTGGCTGGCTGGAGGGAAGGGCAGGGTACGTGGGGTCAGGCCTGCAGGCTGACTATATAGAGGAGCAGGCGAGGACATGTTAAGAGGGATGTGGGGCCTTGGTGACCAGTCATGATGACTTCTGAGGAGACTGTGGTCAGGGGAGGGAGCAGGATGGGAGAGACACAGCCAGGAGGGCAGGACACAGCCCAGCTGCTCATCTTTCCGTGTCCTGGGGAATGGGCTCAGGAGAGCAGGCCCAAGCCTCGTCCCCCTCTCCACCACTGCCTGGCACAGGGCGTGGCACGCCTCAGCACAGCTGGGGGTCTGTGTGTGTCTGCTGAGTGGTGGGGGCTGTTCAGGGCTAATTGTGCTCCGTCTCCTTTTTCCTTCCCCACAGCTTCATTTACTTCTCAGGGGGTTTCCATCTCATGGAGAGAGCTAGAAGCCTGCAATTAGGAGAAAAGCGAGGTGGAGCTGGGACAGGAAAAGCCCCCAAGCATGTAGAGCACAAAATGCCAGATAAGAGATAGCACGCTTGTCCCCACTGCGCTGGTCCCCTAGGCAGGCGTCTTACTGTTCCTTGGCCTCAGTTTCCTAATCAATAAATGAGGATTCTGGACTAAATTGTTCCAAAACCTTCACCCCTGCTCTTGGGGTCTATGGACTTGTGGTGAGCTAGCTGTGTAGGGGCCTCCAGGAGACAGAGGGGGTGGGAGGACGAGGCTGGGGCCGAGCTGCTGGCACAGGACCAGTGTCACCGGGATGCACACCTGAATCAACAGCTCTGTGTGTGCGTGGGAGAGGGAGAGGGAGAGGATGCCTGCATGTATAAAGACTTATTTTCCAGTGTCCTCTCTGCACTTGACCCTGTTCTGGGTGTCGTTGGCCTCCAAAATAAATGAAGGAGTTTTTCATTCCACTCTCTTGAAAATCCTACCAAGACATTATACTCATCTAACAGAGTGGAAAAAATAAAAATCAAGGTGAGAATGATTAGCTTATTTAACTGATGCTCCTGTTTTTGTTAGGAGCTGTTAGAATTACCAAGTGGCATTTCTTGATCTCCTTTTTCCTTCCCCACAGCTTCATTTACTTCTCAGGGGGTTTCCATCTCATGGGGAGAGCTAGAAGCCTGCAATTAGGAGACAAGCGAGGTGGAGCTGGGACAGGAAAAGCCCCCAAGCATGTAGAGCACAAAATGCCAGATAAGAGATAGCACGCTTGTCCCCACTGTGCTGGTCCCCTAGACAGGCGTCTTACTGTTCCTTGGCCTCAGTTTCCTAATCAATAAATGAGGATTCTGGACTAAATTGTTCCAAAACCTTCACCCCTGCTCTTGGGGTCTATGGACTTGTGGTGAGCTAGCTGTGTAGGGGCCTCCAGGAGACAGAGGGGGTGGGAGGACGAGGCTGGGGCCGAGCTGCTGGCACAGGACCAGTGTCACCGGGATGCACACCTGAATGAACAGCTCTGTGTGTGCGTGGGAGAGGGAGAGGGAGAGGATGCCTGCATGTATAAAGACTTATTTTCCAGTGTCCTCTCTGCACTTGACCCTGTTCTGGGTGTCGTTGGCCTCCAAAATAAATGAAGGAGTTTTTCATTCCACTCTCTTGAAAATCCTACCAAGACATTATACTCATCTAAAAGAGTGGAAAAAATAAAAATCAAGGTGAGAATGATTAGTTTATTTAACTGATGCTCCTGTTTTTGTTAGGAGCTGTTAGAATTACCAAGTGGCATTTCTTGAGCCACACCAAGCGATTTCTCAGGTAGAATTTGCTCTTCCACATTGAAAGTTTTTTATAGAGTTTTATCCACATTTTCAAAGCTCAGCTCACAAGAAAAAAGGTAAACATATTCAGAGGCAAAACAGGGGAATTCTGTGGCACATGTGGGCTGTGCCGTGTCCCCAGGGACAGAGGTGCAGAGGCCACCTGCCTGGGATCTCAGCCACAGGTGTGAAGACCCTCAGGCTGCAGGCCACTGACCCCACCTCTCTGGGCCCAGGTGTGTTCTAAGCTGTGCACACGCTCCTTCAGAGAATCCAGGAGGGTCCCTCTCACTCCCATCTCCCAGGTGTCCTGAACCCTTTCAAAGCATCTGAATCTATTTCCATGCCAGACAAAGGCAGCGAGGAGGCCATCCTCGGGCTTCAGGAGCCTATGAATACGAGGGCAAAGAGAGGGCTGCAGCGACTTCTCAGCGTGTGAATCTAATAGGAGTCAGCACATCTACAAAATCCCATCAGGCTGCTGCTTCAGCGGTGTTCGGGGAGTGAATAGCACAGAGCCATACGGCCGAGATGTGTCTGGAATAACTCAATTTGCCGGAGGAGGAGGGGCTGAGCGCCTGGAGGAGCCGCACCCTGGCTTCCTCCTTGGCCTGTTGCCCACCCTCCCCTCCGCTGCCCCTCGCCCCCCTCGTCACAGGCCCTGTGTTCTGGATGCGGAGCCTGGACCACCATGGGCTGCGCATCAGCCCCACACATTGCCCCCTGGGGCCAACTTGCACAGCGGCAAGGGTTTCTGCAGCTCCATCGCAGGCTGCCTGAGTTTCAGTAAGTTTCCTGGGTAGACAATCCCAGAACAGCCATGCAAGCGAGGGGAAGGAGAGCCTGTCATCCTCCTCCCTCGATGCAGTCCTGGAAGTACTCCAAGACCCCCCTAACAGGCTGTGTTCTCTTCCAGAGTTGTGGAGTTTTGTTTTGTTTCGACCTGGGATTTACTGTCAATCGTCCGAGTCAGAAAGGTTAAGATACATCTTCAAACCTCAGGAAATTTCTCTGAGTCATCTCAGGTTAAACCCTCTGCTTCGGTCATTCTTCTCCAAAATGCCATTCCTGCCGAGCCTCTGTAAGGGCATGAATCCCTGGCTTACAGCAGACCCATTTTCTGAGACCAGTCTGAGGCGGTTTCCTTCTAATATCTTTTCCTCTAAAGTAAGTGTCCCATGAGTCCCGCCGAGTTCCGCGGATGGAATGTGCAATGGGCTAAGGTTGGGGAGTTCCTCCTGGAGGCTCTGGCTCAATGGCACTGATCTGCAGTCCACGCACCCCTCACACCCAAAGAGCAGCATCTCTGCTTGTTGCCTTTAAACCTGGTGGCTCTCTGGCTTGGCTCAAAAGCTGAAGATTACTGTGTCTGAGCAAACACTGAGACAGCACCAAGAAGAGAAAAACACTGCGGGCCCACTCCAGGCATGGGATACTCTAGCTCCGAGTGTGCCCCTGCCTGTGTCCTCACCTGCTGGCCCAGAGTGCTCGTGCCCTGTCTAGGGGGTTCCTGGGAGAACAGACAGGAAAGAGGCCAGTTCTGGAGGAAGACAGACCACAGGGAGGGAGAGGCCCTGCCGGGACCTAGGTGGGGCTTCTTTCCTCCTCGGGGGGCTTGCTATCTCTGTACCAGGAGCTGCAGCCTCTCTTCAGGGGCTGCTTGCAGCTGCCTTCCTAGGGGCAAGGGGGCTCCGTGGCCCTAAGGCATGACCCTGCACCCTCTGACTCCCATGTTTGGCCTTCATGCAGACTGAGTTTGCACACACGTATAAGTGTGTCCCAGCATGTCTACAGGGGCGCTCACACTTCACCATACACACACGCAGGTGTACTCCCAACACCGTTCACTCTGTTCTTTAAACATTGCAGTATCCAGGAGTGTGAAAAGAAGTAAGGCCACAGATTCGGGTTGCTCATGTAAATCACTTGTCTCTTCACCATACACACACGCAGGTGTACTCCCAACACCGTTCACTCTGTTCTTTAAACATTGCACTATCCAGGAGTGTGAAAAGAAGTAAGGCCACAGATTCGGGTTGCTCATGTAAATCACTTGTCTTTAATCCTATCAGACCTACAGCTCCCTTTTTCTAGCAAAGCTTTTGCAAAGCCCCCTTTATTATCTTGAAATGAGTATGTGTCTTATCAAAAACCATGATATAAAAGGAGAAAGACAAGAAGAGTGACATGCATAAAATATGCCTTTCAGCATGTAACTATTTGGGCGCCAGCTACACTCGCAGTGGCCAGACGTCAGCACTGCACACGGGTCTCTGTGAAAGCAACAACTGCAGAGAGCATGTTACAGGTGTGTTATGTTGACAATTTGAGTACTAAGTGTCATTGCTTTTGAAGATGGTGTTCCCCAAAATGATGAATGATTCTTGATAAAGTGTAAACAAAATTTACAATTGACAGCATAGGTGCAATCCTTGGAAAATCTTTGCCAAACCCTGGAGAAAAAATGCTGTGTGTATAACATAGTTTTAGATTCTAGGCTCAAATAATAGTAACCAGATCTTTTACTGCCATGACTGGGACATTCAAAAACTTTGATGATATGCCAGGCCAGCAAAAGTTTGTGTGCAGGATGGTGCCACAAAGAGCAGGATCCCCAGGATCCCTGCAATCCCTGCCCTACCTATCAAGTGCCACTGAGGCTCACCAGTCACTGTGAAAACCAAAACCACCCCCACAAATTCCAAGATGCCTCTTGGGGACAGTACTGTTCTTGCTGAGACCATTCATGCAAGCCCCTTGCACGCATAATGAGTCCATGTGGGAACAAAGTGCTCATCTGCCTGACTGTGAGCCTCACTCTGCAGCCAGTGGCCTTTGTCTCGGCTACTCACTCAGACCCTGCTGTGTCTGTGCTGATGTGCCCCACTCAGCCCAGTGGCCACTCAGACCACAGCAGCTCAAAGCTCAAAGCAGCTACATTTTTAACATTGCTGACCCTGAAGGAGCTAAGTTTATCAACAGCAGGACTCTTTCCCATGGTTAGATGTTTGGGGGGATGAAGCCTCTCATGGAAGTCTCAGGAAAAAATCAACAGAATTAAATGGGGCAGGGGGCCACACTCTCTCATCCCCTGTCCACTCTGACTTCCCCACTGGGTGGCATACCCTGGTCCAGGACTGTTACTTCTCCTCTGGGTGTGGGCAGGGGTGAGCTTCTGGACAGTACATTGGGGGAGCCAGAGTCCACAAGGAACTGTTGCCCACCTTCCAAAAGGAATTGATAACTTGTTAAGGAATCTAGTTCTGTGGGAGTTTTCTACTAACACAGCAGTAAAAAAATAAAGTTCGTAATGCCAGGAGGGCTTTAGCATTTATTCAAGTTTTCAAACATTACTCTTTCACTCTGGGGCCACCTGATAGATGTGCCAGTCAACCATAAAAAGTATATGTGGATCCCTCTCCTAGGAATCCAACCAATTTTGCTTTCTCTAATAGGAATAAAGAGAGGATTGTAAATGTCAAATGGCAGATTGTATAGCAACATCAATTGAACCAGGCATTCACGAGCAAATGTACCATTTATCTAACAAAGGTCCAGGTGGTTTTGTTAATTTAGCTTCCTTGATACTAGGTTGGAAATGAGGATGAGGCTTTGTCTGTGAGTTCAGTTGCAAGTAGAGGTGGATATTGGCCTGCTCCAGTCCAGGGCAGCTGGGGACAAGGCAAAGGTCTACATAGCCATGTGTACCGGACCCAGGGTCAAAGGCCATGTACAGCCATATATTCGTAGATTCTGTTTGTGGTCCCAAAGTGGGCCTTGTACCTTCAACACAGAAAATTCTAAATCAGCTAGGATGAAAAATACAGACACTCCAGGGAAAAGACCAGATGGAAACTGACCAAGAACTGCTGCCAGCCTGATGTGAGGCCCCTGTGAGTCCTGGGAGGATTAGGGGCTGTATCTAGAAGCACCAGCCACATCCAAGCAGGTGTTACCACTTGATCTCCCTCTGCCACCCCCTGGCAGCCAGAGTGCCCACATGCCAAAAAACCAGGCTAGGAGCTCAGGACATGGCACAGCCACATGTCAGCAGGTGACCTTTGAGGACACCAACCCTTCCAGCTGCAAACCCAGCCATGCCCATGATGGCAGCAGCTCCACACTGCAAGGGGCAAAACACAGCCCTGCATCCAGGCCCTCCTCTCCCCACAGCCCTGATGCCAGACCCTTCTTCCCAGTTAGAGGCACCAGCACACCCACGCCTTGCAGGGCAGGAGGGGCCAGGAAGTTAGAAGGAGCCGCTTGGCTCTCTCTGGGCCTTGGCTGAGGGGCAGGCACACTCTGGCTACTGCCCAGGTCCTCTTCCTGACTTAATCCCTGGTAGCTATCCTTCAAATCCCCTCCTGGGAGCCAGTCAACTCTGAAGTCAAGCAAGCCCTACCAGGAGGGCCAGGTAACATGTTTGCTAAAAGGTTGTGTTTCCCAAAGTGTGGTCAGTGGACTGTCTGCACCAGAACCCCCGAGACTCTGCAAAAAGAAGGTTTCCAGACCTTACTCCATTGTTGCTCTGCAGGCCATCAAGAGGTAAGACCCAGAATCGGCATTTTTAATGAGAGCTCCAAGTGGTTGTGATGCAAACCAACGTTTGAGAACCAGCTGAAAGGTTCCTCAGGTAGCTTCTTTCCCTGCACACCACAGCTCTCCTGTACCTTTGCTTGTCCTCAGCCAGGCCTGTTGTGGGGCTCCGCCAGGGTAAGCTGGTCCTTTGAGGTTTTTGAGGCCCCCGTGTCACGTGGTTGAAGGCCACAGACTGGGGCCAGGAGACCCAGGTTCTGACCCTGGATCTGCTGCTAGTCAGCTGTGGTCTGGCCACAGCCCTTCTCCACCCTATGACTCAGTTTTCCCATCTGTCTAATGAGTGATTTGGCTCATTGGTTCTAGTGTTGGTGCTAGTGAGTAAGGAGGTGACCCAGGTAGTGCTCCAAGTGAAAAGGGGGGCAGGAGGCAGCGGCTCCTTGAAGGCATGTCCACTGCGGGTCCCCATGGCGCATTCTCTAAGAGAGTAAAGCCAGTCATCCAAGAGATGCAGAGATGTTGGGAGCACAGTCTTTGCTTCAGGAAGGTCAGTCTACGGGGGAGACAGGACAGAGATAAACTCCTCAAGGCTTAAAGAGCCAGGGTTTACAGTGCATGGTTTGGAGTGTACAGAAGTGGCCCGATAGAGCCGTGCCTTGGCAGAAAGTCAGACTTGAAGAAAGAGCCTTTCAGGAGGGGCACATGGAGCAAAATCTGCGAGCAGATTTCTGACAGGCAGTGGGACATCTGTACAGTTTGTATGGTTTGGAGTGTACAGAAGTGGCCCGATAGAGCCGTGCCTTGGCAGAAAGTCAGACTTGAAGAAAGAGACTTTCAGGAGGGGCACATGGAGCAAAATCTGCGAGCAGATTTCTGACAGGCAGTGGGACATCTGTGGAGCCACATCAGGATCGCCTTCAAGGCAGGAGTGGCCAGGGCCTCCAGCCAAGGCCTGGGACAAACACAAACACCACCACAGCGTGCTGAGCTGAGGGATAGCGACCCATCTGCATAGAAGTCACAGGCCCCAGGGGACAGCCCACATGGGTCACCAGGTGGCATAAGTTTAAGTATACCTGTCTGCGTTTGTTTGGGGATGGCGAAAGATTGTATCATATGTGCTTAACAATCTCCTGGAATTTTCAGAATTTTGTGACTCAGTCAACATCTTCAATGAAACTACGTCATGTTAGCTAAAATATACCCTAAAGATAAGCCCATTGGTTTTGGCATTTATTGTTAATTGAATTTTCCCAGAAATGGCAGCAGAAAAATTGTTAATGTTCACGAATTTACATCAAGTTAAACATCTGTTCCTCTTAAGCTAAACCCTCGTAAAGTTACAGTGGCCCATAAATTAGATCTGGGAGTAAAATGCTTCTTGCTCTTTGCACAGCTTAGTGGTTTCAAAATAGACCTCAGAATGACACGTTGCAACTGAGGCCCGTGCAGCGCAACCACGCTCAGCTGTAATGTTGGCGCCAGACGATTACAAAGTTACAGTGGCCCATAAATTAGATCTGGGAGTAAAATGCTTCTTGCTCTTTGCACAGCTTAGTGGTTTCAAAATAGACCTCAGAATGACATGTTGCAACTGAGGCCCGTGCAGCGCAACCACGCTCAGCTGTAATGTTGGCGCCAGACGATTAGCCAAGTTTTGCTTTGGTGATAAAGACCTCAGCTTTGTTGCAGTGGCACGTAGTACTTATCAGGCTGACTGGGGACGATGTAGGAACCAGCATTGCCAGTGTTCAGTGGAGGGGGAGCCTGCCATGAGCAGACCCAACTGCAGCCAACAGGACGGGGCACATTCTGTTTCTCCCCTGGGCCCCTCTTGGTGTCTTCCCAGTTGAGGTTCTGGGGCTCTGGGCTCTGGTCCTAGGCCAGTCCAGAGAGTGTGGCTCAGGGCAGGGCCGCCACTGTGTGGCTTCTGAAGGGAGGGTCTGTGCATGGTTTGGGAAGAGAGGTGCCATACCCTGCTGTTGGCATCTCAGAACATGTCCCACCAGCTGCCACCCAGCCCTTCTTTCCTCCCCATTCCTCTGCCCCTTGGCAACACCCTGAAACGCACTGCTTCCATTAACGGCAGATAAGCTCTTTCGTGATGTCAAGTTATCTGCATCCTGTATTCACTTCTCCAGTACCTTTGGCATTCTTGGAAGGGGGACTCAAGTGCAGGGCTGTCCCAGTGAGAAAAATTCCAGCAACCTGGAGGCCATTGGGGCTGGGGCCTTCATTGTGGCCTTGGGATTCCCCCCATCCCACCCGGCCTCACATACTGCCTGTGTATACAGCTGTCCCCAAGAGCCCAAAGGACCCACAGGGTCAGTTTGTGCTCATTTATCTATCAGAGCCCAAGCAAGGGATCAGCCTTTCCTGAAGCTGTGCCATAGCCAAATTCATCCTTATGCCTGCTTACCTGTGCTGCTATTTCAAGCACAGGGCCCCGCCTGGCCTCTGTGCAGGGCTATCCAGGGCTGTCCTGATCAGCAATGGCAGGATTAAAAAGCAGAAACTTTCACTCTCCTCCTCTCCAGAGGGGGTTCCCAGGGAGCTGCCTGTGCCCACCAGAGGCATCTTGAAGGAAACACTTCCATGCAACCTAGTATCCAGACAGAAAACAGCCCTCTGTGGCTGACCACCTTGCCACTACCCCCAACCTGGCCATGCCAGAGCTCATTCTGTGGGCCAGTTTTGCAGGTTTGAGGGTGCTCCCACTGGGTGAGGAAGGGCGCACACCCCCACACCCGGCAAGCCAAGGAGGTTTGAGCTTCAGTAAGCACGGCCACATACACCACACTCAGGAGCTGTCCTGCTGCACCCACACTGCACACAAGGTCAGCCCCCTCCCCTGAGGAGCTGACATGATGGGTGACATGGGCCCCCGGCCCCCTCCAGAGTTCTAGACCATGGTCACTGTGGCTCAGGATGGCTGGGATTGTCCCCTCTCGGGGCTGCTGCCCCTCTCCACTGAGAATTCCACAGCCATACAGTCCATGGGCACTTACGGAGCTCCTTCTACATGGAGGTGCCAGGCCAGGTGCTGGGGATGCACCTGCAAACAAGGCTAGTCCCTGCTCTGGAAGGACTGTCCCTTTCCCTTGACTCTTTGGAGTCCCCCACCCACACCTGGAACTGGAGCTTCACCTGCTACAGAGTGAAGATGGTTCCTTTGAGTCACAGTCTGGCAGAGGCACAAGTGGCTAATAGAATGTATTCACAATGTCTCCCTTGCTTCCCTTTGTTTTGCAATAGAAAGTGTTCCTTTGATGGACATTTAATTCCAGAGGCTGCTACCTGCATCCTATCTCCCTTTGCTCAAAAATTAAATGTGGATGTGCCTGTGCTCCTGCTATAATAATCTCCCTCCGTGTGGAGGGAGTGCAGCTGGAATGGGAGAACATTAGAATCTTCAAAGAGGGACAATTATTGAGGGAACTAGATTAATGAGGTGTCATAACAACTTAGCCAGATCTGCAGCTGACCTTTCTCATGGAGAACGGGCTTGATAAATGTAGTTCATTACCAAGCTCTGACATGAAAATAGGATCACACTCTGGGCTCCTCGGCAGGCTGATCAATATTTTATCTGCCAAAGCAGGCCTGGTCTGGGAGCAAGAGGAGTCCCATACATGTGCTTGCAGGGAGCTCCAGGCCAGTGCCGGGACTGGCCAAACCGGCCCTGCTGCATGGAGAGCACCCAGGCCAGCAGGAAGGTGGCTGGGCACTTCTAAGGGCCTGACAAGGATGATGTCAGTGTCAGGCTGACTGGGACACATAGCCTCCCTCCCTGAAAGGACCCAGAGTGGGAATGTCCATGGTAGTGGGAAGGAACAGAGGAAATCTAGGACACCTTCCTCTTCTGCTTATCCACAAACACCGATTTAGTTGCCACCCTGTCTCAGGCCCCATGGTGAAGGGGACCAAGACGGATGAGCCACACCCCACTCGCTTGGGGTGTCCAGCGCATTTCATCAAGAGAAGACCTCAGGCCTGGCTGACACTTTGACTTGCAAAGTCCTCTCACCTTCCCTTTTATGTCATGACCCTGTAAGGTGGTAAGGGGCCATTATTACCCCATTTTAAGGTAGAAAATGGATGCTGGAAGGGCAGGGGAATGAATGACTTTTCAAGGGTCTCACAGCCAGTCCAGGTTAGATGGTCTCCTGACTTCCTGTCCAGTGCTCTGTCCAGCCTTGTGATGATTTTCATTAGAGGGGTTGATGTCAGGTGGACACAGCAGCCTATGATGAAGTCTGTCTCTGCCTGAAGACCCCAGACAAGGTAATTAAGGGGTGGTCCCATCACCCTGGCTGCTTTATGAGACAGTCTGCCCTGGAGCCATAGAACTCTGGTTCTCAACCATATTCACTCATTAACTCATTCATCAAGCATTTAACATTGCAGTGCTTCATGGGTAACTGTCCAGTCCAGGCCCTGCCTGCTCAGAACTTGCAGTCCCATGAGGGGATGTAGCAGATGATGGCCACGCCCCATGCAGATTCCCTCAGTCAACCCCAGAGGGCATGTGCAGCTTCGGTGGACCATTCTGCGTAACACCTGCTAATAGCATCTGATCTTGGGCACCTGCATCTTCAGCCCCAGGGCATTTTCTGACCTCAGGAGTGTGCTTTGTCCTCATTTGGGAGGTTCAGAGGTGCTAGCTGGGGTGGTTAAATGCTCCAGCTCCCTCTGTTCTCAGTGGAACAATTTTTTTTTTTTCCTTTTTGTCTCTTTTCGTGACCGGCAACGGATCGCAACCCTCAGTGTCGCGCCCGTACCGGACCGGGACCGGCAACGGGATTGCAACCCTCAGTGTCGCGCCTGCACCTCGCTCAGCCAGTGAGCCGCCTGTCTGTATGTGGGATCCGAACCCTCGGCGGGAGCGCCGCCGTGCTCCCAAGTGGCGCACTGTAGCAGTGCACCACCGGGCCGGCCCTCAGTGGAACAATTTTGAGGTGTGTTCTGCACAGTCTCTCCAAGGTCCCCAGCAGGACTGAGCCCCAGTCGCCCACAGTGGCAACCCCCTCGTTAATGCACTCTTTATTGGCTCTTTCACCTTCCCAGCCTCACTCCCTATTACTTCCCATCCAAACTAAGATGGGAGCAGGCCTCCAGCAGGAAGCATTCCATGCCAGGCAGAAGGCAGGGAGCCTTTAGCTGGAGACCAGGTCTGACAGATGCACAGATGCCCAGTGCTCCCCACAGTGAGCCAGTCCTATCTGACCTCACAGTGAAACCACGAGATCATGAAAGAAAAAATAACACCAAGACGTGGTTAACTATCACTTTTATCCACCTGACTAAGAAGATACCCATCCTGCAAGCCAAGGCCTGCCTTGGGGGAGGAAAGTTCGCCTTGGAGACTGAGCTGGAAGCTACAGCTCTTGGGGCATCTGCCTCTGGGGCTAGAAGAGGGCAGGGAAAGAAGGTTTTCTCCCCCAACCCCACTCCTGTGGAATTCACATAATAAAGGCAGGGAGTGAGGGCAGGGAGCCACCAAGAGGATAGTCCTTGCTGGAGATGAAGAATCAGAGGGCTTCCCACTGGGAGAGTTAGGACGTTGGGATCTAAAGTGATCATCTCTAGGGTGCAGAAACCCCACTATTCCATCGGGCATTCACTCCATGTCTGGTTTGCAGTCAGTCAGTCCATCTTTCCTCTCTTGTCTACAACTCTCCCCCATTACAAAAAGGGCAGTAAAGGAGTTCAGTAACATTGCACGAATGACTTAATGATATGAGTTTAGGCAAAGTCCTCTCTTGCAACTCACTTAAAGCACAGATGCTCCTGGGTAAAGAAGGATCAAGATGCTCTTCTGGGAGCCTCTTGGTTCATCTCAGGACCAGTGGCCAGCACAGACCAGGCATGTGAGGGTCTCAATAAAGAAAAAAAGGATGAGGGAAGTCCTGAACAGTGTCATCTGCAGCACCTGGCATCCCACCACAGCTCCCCCCATGGCTTTGGAGCCCTGCCTGAGCTGCCCACCACCCTCTCCTGCCTTGTCATGCTCTCCACTCCCCCCACTCACTCACTCCAGTCCCGCCACAGCATCTTCTCAGATCTGCAGACATGCTCCCTGCTTGCTCCTGAGCCCGCCCTTCCTGCTGCCTGGCATGCTTTCCCTCTGACTCCTTCTCACACAACTGCCCTACATCCTACAGATCTCTTCCAGAATGTCCCTCCCTTAGGGGGGCTTCCTGCATCCCTGGCCTCATTAGCTCTTCCTCATGGACACCCATCATGCCCAGACTGGAAGCGCCATGCATCCCCAGCATGCTGCCCAGCATCTGGCACATTGTTTGTAAATAAGTGCTGGCAAAAGGAAGGGAGGGGCCTGGCCAAAGCAGGGCCTGGACCAGGGGCTCAGAAGCTTGCCTGGAGACTTGGGGCACTCATCCCTTTCCCCAGGTTGGCTTCTAGACATGTGCTCTCCTTCCTGACCAGGAGGTGTCTCTGGGCAGCTGCCAGGGTGGAGAAGCCAGAGCCTGTGAGCTCACAGTGAACTGTAGGGTGTGATAGGAGGGATAGAGCCTGGGGAAGATGCCACAGCGTCCCCCCACCTCCACCCCAGCAGGACCTGCCTCAGTGGTTTCCCTGGCATGCCAGTGTTAGAGGTAAAGCTGTCAACCTCTGACCCAGGGCAGCAGGCAGCTCAGAAGAGGTCTGTGCCCCACCAAGGTCAGGGAGACCAACAAAGCTAAGATGTCTCCTCCCATCTGACCTAGCCTGGCTAACCTTCAGGTGGCCCTGCTACGACATATTCTTAGAAGCCTGATTGCCCATCGGCATTTCTGAGCAGAGCCTCCTGTTGATACCATGTCCATCCACTGTGTACACCGGCTTCCCAGCACCTGGATATAAATACCCACCCCAGGAGGCCTGAGGGGTACCTTGAGTGCCAGACTATGCAGACCCCCCGCATGGATGCCTCTATCACCATTAACCCCAACGGCTCCAGCTCCATGCCTATTCTGCATCCCCACTTCCGGTCCATGTGCCAGGGCTAGATTTTACCCTCTGTGGGGAGATGAGGGGCTAGACTTGGGCATAACTATTCCTCTCCTTCCCCAAAACCCGGCATTTCTGAGCAGAGCCTCCTGTTGACACCATGTCCATCCACTGTGTACACCGGCTTCCCAGCACCTGGATATAAATACCCACCCCAGGAGGCCTGAGTGGTACCTTGAGTGCCAGACTATGCAGACCCTCCGCATGGATGCCTCTATCACCATTAACCCCAACAGCTCCAGCTCCATGCCTATTCTGCATCCCCACTTCCGGTCCATGTGCCAGGGCTAGATTTCACCCTCTGTGGGGAGATGAGGGGCTAGACTTGGGCATAACTATTCCTCTCCTTCCCCAAAACTGTTCTTTATCCAGAAAGAAGAAACCCCCAGCGGGCAATCGCATCTTCCCCTGGACAGGAGGGGCAAGGCCACTTTTTGCAACGCTGAGCAGCTATGCAGACTTGAGAACTAATTTTGCCAATTGGTGGCTCAAGAACTCCCAAGAGTTGATATCCTACCAGGCACAAGAGGGGTGCTAGCAAGGTTAGGGGGATGCAAGGGAGCCATTCTTGTCAGAGCATGAAGACTCCAGAGAGCAAATAGGTTTGATTGTATTGAAAACAACAATTGATTTTTTTTCTAAATAAACATGCAGAAGAAAATGGTAATGGGCATCTGTTTCTGACGAGAATCAATTGACCCTAAATTGGAAGAAAATCTAGAAACACAAACAAACACAAGGAAAGTGGTTGGGCTCTCCAGGCTTATTAGCAAGGGAGGGAGAGAGAAGCAGACAGGCCTCCCTGTCAGCCCTTTCCCTGCTGGGTAGCTTCCCTGTGTGCTGCTCTTCAGCGAGCATGGCTCCAGCAATGATAGGGCAGACTAGCTGTCATTTTATGAGCCCTTACTCACCACCAAGCCAGTGCAAAGCCCTTTATATGCATATCTTATTTAATCCTCATAACAACCCATTATAGAGGCCACCATTATCCTCACTTCACAGATGAAATCACTGAGGCACCTTGTCCACGGTTACACAGTCTAATAACAGCAGATCTGGAACTCAAACCAAGTGGATCCCACAGCCATGCTCTCCAACACTGTTTGCTATTGACTCTATTACCCTGTGCCCTAAAGTGACCTTGGGATTAAAGGAAAAACCCCCGGCCCCAGACGGTCCATTCCAAACAGCCCACTGGCCTTCAACATGGAATGGATGGTGAGGAGCCCACACCCATTGTCCAGGACTCAGCAAAGCCAGGTACAGGAGGTACTTCATCCCCTAGGAAGGTGGGGAGGTGGGCTGGAGGGGCTGCGCTGCTCTGTTGTAATCCCTGCGGCCCCAGCTGACAGGCTGTGCCTTGTGTGGTGTTCGTCCTAGTGGCCTGTCACTAGCAAGATAAACTGTGTCATGTCGCAGTACATCACAGGCCTCATTTGCCAAAACACTGCAGCTCTGATGCTGCTCAGCAAGCACGCCTGTGATAAAGCCCTGAGAATAATGGGCTGCGGGTTTAATTTCCTAAAGCTTCCTTTTGTTTCTTGGTCATAGACTTGTGTACACATGTTTGTTTTGAAGTAATCCAGCTCTGGGAATGTACGTAATTAACTTAAACAGCATTTATTAGTCCTGTTAACTAAAACTCCCTAATCTATGAGGCCAAATATTCAAAAGCAGCCTTTAAGGTAGGATTAAGGCAAAACCAAGCTATTACAAAATGAAACTGGGGCTGGCTTTCCTAAAGCTGCTGTGGGACTGCCGCTGTAAATTCCACTGGGAGAACTGCCCCATTCGCTCTGGTGCTCACTGCGTGACTGGCTTGTAGTAGGTGCTCAATAAATATTTGTGGAATGAATACACAGGCTCTCTCCAGCATTTGCATCATGTGTAGCATGCGTTCGGTGCTCAGTAAATACTTGTGGGCTGGGTTGGTGGCAGACAAACAGGTCTCATCTAATACAGTTGCACCATGGCTGCACATCGTAAATGCCCAGTGACTATTTGTGAGTGAGATGGATGAACGGACCAACGGAGGAAACGTTCTCTCAAGACCAAGGGGTAAATCTCACTGTAATAAACCTTAGCTTCTCTTTCAGGTGACACGTGTACCATGGCCGGCTATGCCCGCCTGAAGAATGTCCTTCTGGCTCTCCAGACCCGCCTGAAGCCACTCCGAGAAGGGGACAGCAGAGAAGACCCTGCCTCCCAGAAGCGCCTCTTGGTGGAGTCTCTGTTTAAGGACTTGGATACAGATGGCAACGGCTACCTCGGCAGCTCTGAACTGGCTCAGGTGGGTATGGCATCCAGGGAAGACTGAGTTATGGAGAATCCAGTTTTCCATTCAGCATGTGCATTGACGAGAACATGGGCGGCCCCTTTGAGGACAGTTGTTTGTAACTGTCTCTGTCACAGGAGGCCGTGGAGACCCCTCTCCTTTAAGAGAAACCCTTCTCCCAACCCTCCTGGGAGTCAGAGAGCTTGTGTTCAACACCCCTGAGAACACCTTACAAAAAAAATTATGTCAGTTTCTTCTCCCACCAGCCACCTTCAGCCACTATTTACAAACAAGCTTTGACACACTCTCAGCTGACAAAACACTCACTTAGAGGGGCTGGTCTCGAATGTCTTAATTAGAAAATCAATCTTTTCTTCCTTGAGTCCTTTACTTTCCTCGGCAGAAAGGCTAAGGGAAAGCAGTGCTTGCTTTCCACAAAACCCCTTTGGGGCTCTAGTCTGGGCATCCCCAAGTCCTCTACACTGTGATATCACCATTCTTTGGTGTCCAAATATCAGCAACTCAAACCCCAGCCTGCTTGCTTGCAGGAAACCTTGTGTTCACCCCCACAAGCCCTGCTCTTATTTGGGAAAACGCTTGCTTATGACCCTGTCTTTTGCCTCCCTCCCCAAAGGCTATGGGTGTGAACACAGCACATGTGTCCTTTTGTCCAGCTACAGGATAGTGCAAGGGTAGTTGGTGTCTGCAGCATAAAAAGCAAGGAAAGAGGACCTGACTCCCTGGGGCCACAGCCACTGCCAGTTGCAAGGAGGAGCCTGTTGGGTCCTTATGTCAGAAAGGCTGGGATGGGTGGGAGGGGCCTGAATTCCCACTCCTGCCTGGCTGGTTGTTTCTAAGTTTTGGGGCCCTGGAGCCACACCAGGCAGGTGCAAAGATCTGCAAGGAGAGGAGGTCAGGCTTGCCAAGCAGGGTGGGGGGCAGGTGCAGCTCTTCCCCGGAGACTACGGTGTCCAAACAGGGGATAATAAGAGTGAGTCTCCAGCTTTGATGCCAACTTAAAGAAATCTTAAACATGGCACAGGGGCCTTCCCAAGGGTGGGGAGTGCTCTAACATGTATTGAGCTACTGCTTGGCACTAAGCTGGTCCCTTTACCTATGATTAATAAACACAGAAGAGTTCCTTGTTATGTAGGATAGGGGCCAAGAATGTAGACTTTAGAGTCCAGCTGGCTGAGGTCAAGTGCTGGCTCCAGCATTTACAAGCTACCGGATCTTGGGCGACAACCTCACTTCACCGTGCCTCCAGTTCTCATCTGTGAGCCCCACAGGGTCATCAGGAGGGTTAAACAGGCTGAGGTGT
>NW_007728303.1:0-275 GCF_000696425.1 Galeopterus variegatus | reverse complement strand
CCTCCAGTTCTCATCTGTGAGCCCCACAGGGTCATCAGGAGGGTTAAACAGGCTGAGGTGTAGAGTTCTCAGCATAGTGCCTGGACAGGGTGTGTTCTCAGTAGATGATAGTGGTCAGTATTGTTGCTGTCCCATCACCGTCTTCGTTACCATCATCTCCTCCTTAAACTTTTCAGCCATCCTCTGCTGTAAGTAGGGACTACTCCTATCCCACGTTACAGATACTTGTAGATGAGGAAACTGAGGCTCTAAGAAATCAAGCACCTTGCCCAAGT
>NW_007728302.1:425676-426748 GCF_000696425.1 Galeopterus variegatus | reverse complement strand
GACAAGAAAATATAAGTAGAAAACACATATAAATGTTTTTAATTATTATGTTTGGTATACTCAGAAATACATGTAAAACAAAAACAGGCTGCTATAAAAGAAAAGCAGAATTTGTGGAAATTAAAAATATGATTCCAAAAAAGAATGATAGTGATTCAGTACAAGTAGCAAAATTTATTCAGCAGAACACAAAAGGATAGTACTAGAAATCTAGAGATATTTCCAAAATCCCAGGCAAAAACTCAAAGATATGAATATTTTGAAAGTAGTTAAGAAGCATGGAGAAGAGGTTTTGAAAATATAATCCAATACTAATTCAAAAGAAAAGAAACAGGAAGAAGAAAAAGGAAAAATCCCTTCCCTTCATAAGTCTAGCCATGTCATTTTCTGCCACAAAATGATTAACAGTGGAGATGTGCATTTCCTTCAGATCAAACTTACCTGTTTCCCTTTTGAGAACGTGCCATCTTGGAAGCAGAGAGCAGCGCTCAGCAGACACCAATGCCATTGCCTTTATCTTGAACTTCCCAGTCTCCAGAACAATGAAAAAGCAAGTTTGTACTATTTATAAATTACCTAATTATGATATTTTGTTATAGTAGCACAAATGAACTAAGACATCATGTAATAACCTGGAGAGGTCCGGAGGAGCAAGGAGCAGAAGGCTGCCCTTGCAATCATCGAAGGACTCACATTAATAGAGTTTTGTCATCTTCAATGAATCAAATGCAAGTTCCTCATAGCCATCCTCATCCAGTTTAAGGAAACAAAAAGAGTATATACGTATATTATTTCTTTTCTTTTTTTTTTTTTTCCTTTTTGTCTTTTTTCATGTCCGGCAACGGATCGCAACCCTCAGTGTCGCGCCCGTACTGGACCGGGACCAGCAACGGGATCGCATCCCTCGGTGTTGCTCCCGCACCTCGCTCAGCCAGTGAGTGGGAACCGGTCTGTATGTGGGATCCGAACCCTCGGCTGGAGCGCCACCATGCTCCCAAGCGGCGCACTGTAGCAGTGCGCCACCAGGCCGGCCCTATATTATTTCTAAGATAACAACTCAACGAGGTCTGGA
>NW_007728302.1:423441-424888 GCF_000696425.1 Galeopterus variegatus | reverse complement strand
TCCAGACCTCGTTGAGTTGTTATCTTAGAAATAATATAGGGCCGGCCTGGTGGCGCACTGCTACAGTGCGCCGCTTGGGAGCATGGTGGCGCTCCAGCCGAGGGTTCGGATCCCACATACAGACCGGTTCCCACTCACTGGCTGAGCGCGGTGCGTCTGACACCAAGCCAAGGGTTGCGATCCCCTTACCAGTCACAAAAAAAAAAAAAAAAAGAATTGTGGTTACTAGAGACAGGAACTGGGAGAGAGTTAAGGAGAATTTGGCTAATGGACACAAAGAATGATTGTGTTTTGCAGTGATGAATATGTTAATTATCCTGATTTGATCGTCACATATTATACACAAACACCAATAGTCAACTGTAATCAATATGTTTCAATAAAAAAATGTGCTTTATCTGAATGTACTATAAATGTAAAATACACAAAAGATTTAAAAGACAATACAAAAAATGTAAAAATCTTATAATTATTGTATTGATTACTTGTTGAAATAATATTTTGGAACAAATAAACATTTATTATATTCAAGCAGTGAGTTCTGCCATCTAGTTTTTGCCATCTGTTTCTTGTATGCTAAAATATGGTCTAGCACCATGTTTTCTGTGACTTTTTAAATTAAGAGTTCTAAACTTGAAGTCACTAGTCAACTCGGGTTAAAACATACATAAAATAGGTACACACACTAAGGATAGGGCCAAGAATATTGGCTTAGAGAACCAGGTAGTTTATCTTATATTTGCAAAAATACGGTTGCTAAGAACCTTGTCCTTTTAGTGATTTAGTAAGCCAGTTGCTTCATGAGGGCTCTGTTGTACGATAAAGACTATTTTTTTAATCAAACTATTACTATAAAAGAGTTTATAGATTTCTCAATGTTAAAACCTCCTATGATGCTTAATAATTGTGTATTAGGTACAGATTATAAAAGTCAGTATTTTCTGTGTGAGTCCAAATGAAAGTTTATCCAAACAGCATGGTACTATCATAAAAACAGACACGGAGACCAATGGAACAGGATAGAGAACCCAGAAATAAACCTACATATTTACAGACAACTGATTTTCAACAAAGGCACCAAGAACATATAGAAGGAAAAGGGCAGTCATCAAAAAACGGTGCTGGGAAAACTGGATATCCACATGCAGAAGAATGAAACTAGATTCCTATCGCTCACCAAATACAAAAATTAACTCAAAACGAATTAAAGGCATAAACATAAAACCTGAATCTGTAAAGCTGCTAAAAGAAAATAGGCCATTGGTCTGGGTAACTGTTTTATGGATAAGACCTCAAAAGTACAGGTAACAAAAGCAAAACTAGACAAATGGGATTAGATCAAACTAAAAAGCTTCTGCACAGTAAGGAAGCAATCGACAGAGTGAAGAAACAAACTACAGAATTGGAAAAAATATTTGCAAACTAATATCCAGAATATGCAAAGAAC
>NW_007728302.1:422483-422871 GCF_000696425.1 Galeopterus variegatus | reverse complement strand
CGTAGATCCTCATATTTATCCTAATAGCTTTGTAGCAAGCCATCTGACGAATATACAGTTTATTTAACCAATCACTTTAGCGAACACGCAGGTGTCTCCAATCTTCTGAAATAATACACAGTACCAACATAAAAAATGACACACAGACTTACGTATTTGTTCAATAGTATCATAATTGTAGATTTCTATCACAGAAGCATACTTATTTTTAAACTTTGAAAAACTTTTAATTAATATGCAGTACATATGCAGAAATGTAAATATAACAAAGTGTGCCCCTTGTTGAATTTTCACAAAGAGAGCACACCTAGGACAGCATTCATTTCAAGAAACAGAACATTATCCATAACACAGCACCACTTGTGTCCTCTGCTAGTCATCATCCCCT
>NW_007728302.1:411348-422083 GCF_000696425.1 Galeopterus variegatus | reverse complement strand
TTAATATGCAGTACATATGCAGAAATGTAAATATAACAAAGTGTGCCCCTTGTTGAATTTTCGCAAAGAGAGCACACCTACGGACAGCATTCATTTCAAGAAACAGAACATTATCCATAACACAACACCACTTGTGTCCTCTGCTAGTCATCATCCCCTCAGAGGGCAAACATTATATTGACATTATACTGATTAGAAAACAAGATAAGTTATATAAATTAAATGACACAGTAGGTTCTCTTTTATATCCAGATTCTTCGTGAAATGTATCTAGTTTTTTGTGCTTACTGTATAATTTTCCATTTTTTGAATATACAACAATTTACTTACCCACTACATTTGGTGGACGTTTGATGTACTGGACATTTAGGAAGTTTCTGGTGTGGGCTATTACAAATAATGCTGCTGTGAACATTACTGTACATGTCTTTTGTGAACATACATGCATACATTTCTGATGGTTATGGGTGGAACTTTTGGGTGATAGCATATATATATTCAGCTTTAGTAGATCTAGCCTGTGGTAGTTTTCTACTGCTGTGTCACAAAAAAATTACTCCGAAAGTAGTGCTTAAAACAACAATATGTATTATCTCCATTTACATGGGTCAGGAATCTGTGCACAGCTTACCAAAATGCCTCCACAATCAAGGTTGGTCAGGTGTGCAGTCATCTGAACTCTTGATTAAGTATGTTCACTGATAAGAATCTCTAAACCTCAGTGGAGTGGGTAGCAATGAAGAATCCCTCATGCACTCTGCTTAGAGTCCAGATTTAGGTACTTAAGCACTTGATAACAATCCTTCATTCTTTTCCATGTGCCAATTCCCCTCTTTATATTCTATAAGGACAGGCATATATCAAATGATTCGTGTATCTCAAAATTCACCAAGGACACACACTTTTCCTGGATTTCATTTAACAAATCATCTTTTTACCCTAATTTATAATTTTATGATGCAAATTTTATATGTATTAGTTAAAGAAATAATAGATGCAATAGCAAAGCCCAAGACACATAGTGGTTAAAACACAATAGAAGTTTATTCTTCTTTTAAAGTTTAAAACAGGAGTTCTTGATCAGCAGAGGACACTTGTCCAAGGGGTGATTGAGGTGCTCAGCCTCCTTCTGTCTTGTCACTCCACACCTTAATCATTTTCAAGGTCACCATGCTTGTCCTCATCCAACTGGTGGAGGATCGCTAATGAGAGAGTTTTATGGTATGTTCCTGAAAAGAGGCACACTTCATTTCTGTTCAGATTCCATTTTCTGAAACTCAGGACCCATACCTAATTATTTCAAAAAGTCTGGAAAATGTGATTTGTGTGCTTAGAAAGAAGTAGAATGAGGCTTAGTAAACAGCTAGCCAGTTTCTGCCACACAAACTCACTTCCCAATTCAGCTCCTCTCTACCTCTCAGTTCAATCTTTTCAAGAATAAGAAAAGTCACATTCACTGTAATGAATCCCAGAGACAGGAGTCATCAAGAGACCATTTTTTCTTTTTTCATTCTAGAGGTAACTGTGACACCATCGGGGTAGGTCTGATGGCCAGGAGAGCCACATGCTTACTGACTGTTCTGATACCATCCATATGAAAGTTCCTCCATCTACCTAAATCATTTTTTGTTTATTTATTTAGCAAGGATTGGAGACTTTCAGTATCACCAGCTAACAGAAAAATCTAACAGTGCCCATCAAAGAAATAGGGTGATGGTGAGAATATTTTCCCTTTATGGCAGCAGGTGATTCATTCAAACCAAGAACCAAGAGTAAAGGTGAGATGTAAGGCTGGCACCCAGCTTTTTATTTGATAATAGAATGACTCCAGCTGTCCAGAGTGCTTTGGAAACTTCACAAGAAAGGAAAAGCCAGCCATTGTTCTAGCTGTCACATTTGAAAAGAAACACAAACAAATGGTTATGTTTCTGCCTGCTTGTCTTTATAAATGTGTTTCTCAGACAAGCCTCAATCCTCTTTTAAATCTTAGACTTTAAAAAAAAATCTTCCTGTCACTTTGGATCAGGAAACAGTAAAGTGTAACATTTGTGAAAGTGGCCCCAAGGACACAGATAGTACTGAAAATCCTTGAAAATAAGATGAATTACCAATTCTTATTATTCATTTGGCTCACACAGAAGACTAATAGCTAAGTAATTTTCCATACATCACATCAGCCAAGGTGCAAGGCATATAATATAATATGTTAGTAATCTACTGACTAAAATGTTATTTCCACAACAAGTTTTCCTCTAAGTTTGAGGAATAAACATGCATTAAAAGTAAAAGAACAATATTTTTTCAGTATATGTTGCTATAATTTAAAACTAACGTCGCCTGAATGTTAGAAAGAGAAAGATATATACTCCTTTAAGGAAAGGCAAATTAGGTTACATATATCGTTCCTTTACAAAACAACACCTGTAATCTTTGAGGCAAAATTAACATCATTATTCCAGTCTGTTTTGGTTTGAAGTACATTTAAACAGTAAGAAATCAGATCTTCCATGTGAAATTCATGGATGAGATAATAGTAACTGGTGGGGGTGGAGAGGTCTCTGGAAAGTAAGAAAAATAAATACTTTTTTAAAAACAAAACCCTAGGATGAAGGATCTCTAGGAGTTGCAGTGAGGCTGGCCAAATGGGTCATGC
Organism: Galeopterus variegatus; assembly: GCF_000696425.1. Classification (NCBI taxonomy): domain Eukaryota; kingdom Metazoa; phylum Chordata; class Mammalia; order Dermoptera; family Cynocephalidae; genus Galeopterus; species Galeopterus variegatus. The sequence goes on along the minus strand of NW_007728302.1, from coordinate 419,430 downwards.
AAATGCCCTTCCTGAACTTTGCCTGATGCCTACTATGCTAGTCCACAAAGAAGTGTGAGAGAACCGAGAGGAAGCAGCAGCTCAGAATGAAAGATAAATACTCTGTGTCTAGCGCCAAACCTTAGAGAATCTGCTAACACAGGAGCAGGGACAATTTTTAGGCAACAAATTGTGGACAGATAGTCTTCAATTGCATCACTGTTCCCAACCATGCTGCCCTCTGCTTGTATTAGGACTATCCATGCTTATCCTTTGTCATGTGAGGTTTCAGTGCCTCTCTGTAGATGGACCAAACTTTCCCATCCAATTGATATAGGACTGGCTATGGGACTTGAACAAGACCATGTCCATCTCTAAGAGGCTTTAATGTAATATTGTACATTACATTTACTTGGTCTCTTTTACCAAGATCCATCAGGAGAAAAGAAAATATCAGGTTCAAGGTAAAATAAAATATTTTTTTATAAGTGAATAAGATTGGGGAGATATTTGTTTTTTAAAAAAGTTGACTGATACACAGTCTAATCATTTATTCATTTAACAAACACTCATGAGTGTTACTCTATAATTTTACTAGATTACACACTGACAATATAATAGCAAACAAAACAAACATGGTTCCATTCCTATTTTCACAGAGCTTAAAGTTTTCTGCTAACTCCCTCCTTCTTCCTTATGTGACTTGACTATCTCAAAAGGCTCATCGTGAACTAACCCACTGAGTTAACCAAATCCATGTACAGAGATGTTTTTCTCCTCTGCCTTACTACTTGTCACAATTCCAAAAAAATAAATAAATAAGCCAGACAATTCTTCATGAGCATACCCTCAGCCAGAGGTGACTTTAGGGAACAGAATTCTAAGATGTCTCCCATGATCTCTGTCCTCTGGTGTTACTCTTCTTATTATGTTATATTACATGGCAAGGGGATTTTTCAGATGTAATTTGGGTTAATTAGTAGACCTTAAAATAGGGAAATTATTTGGGCTTTTCTAACCACATGAGCCCTTGAAAAGCAGAGAGTTTCTCTGGCTGGTAGTAGAAGAGGTAGTCAGAGATTGAGGGACAAGGGAGATTAAAAACTGGCTTGTAGATGGAGGAGGATATGTGGCAAGAACTGGGGAGTAGCCTCTAGGATCTGAGAGAAATCCCTGGGCAACAGCTAGCAAGAGAATGGGGACCTCAGTCCTGCAGCCAAGGAAATGACTTCTGCCTACAACCAGTGATCTCAGAAGCAGATACTTTTCCAGAGCCTCCACACAAGAGAGTAGCCTGGCCAACATCACCTTTTCAATGTTGGGAGACCCTAAGCAGAGAATCCAGGCAAACCCATAATAGACTTCTTACCTACTGAACTGAGATAATAAATGGGCATCGTGTCAAGCTGCTAAATGTGTGGTAATTTGTTACACAGCAATAGAAATCAATACAATGACCCAATCTATATTTAATATTCTTGGGCTGTCCTAGTGTGAGCCAATATTCAATGCCTGTCTTCTGAATAAGTAGGGTAGGTAACCATCTATGAAGCCAGCCACAAAATCGGTATGATTTCTGAGGCACTGAGTTGTCTGTTCTGACCCTAAAGCTCCCTCGTTTGTGCACCGGTGCCTGAAATCCTTTGAATTGTGAGCAAAGCCTTTCATTATAAGGTTTAAAATGGAAATCTTCTTCAGAAAAGAATTTCAATGACTTAAATTTATTCACACTGGATACCACAGGGAGTCCACACTAATACCAAATGCCCTTCTGAGAGAAAACTTTGACCAAAGGACATGCAGAAAATCTGCTGGCACAGAGCACCTGGTAAGACATGGGAGGGGTGACCAGGTGGAGAAAGAAGAGAAACATTAGAAAAGCCACTGACTCTTTACAACTGTGTCTAGTATTAGTCCCACCTGCTCCTCTGATGCTGGACTAGGCTGAATTAAAGCTCATAAAGTGAAACCTTTCCTGCTTCTTCATGTCTCTATTTCCTTTGTACATCTGAAACAAATTTTCTAATTTACATATATAATGTGCATCCTCCCACCCTCTTGCTTGCTAAAAAAAAAATCTGTATTTGTTTAAATAAGTAAAGTGCCCAACCCTAGTCAAAGGATAGTGATTGAACTAAACTAATCACAACAAATCTATTTCCCTTCTTCCCTAGCCTCCCTTGCATCTGGAAATGTGTCCCAGTTCTGCTAAATGAGCTTGCCAGTGGGTGGGGATTCTAACAGGGGAGACCCGGCAGGCATGGTCTATCATTCTGTCCCTCAATATGATCATGTTAGTTCAAGTTTCAGTAATGTTGTGGGCTGAATTGTATTCCCCTGAACTTCATATATTGATGTCCTAATTCCCAGTATCTCAAAATATGACTATATGAGTATTTGAGGAGAGGGTCTTTGAAGAGGTTCTCAAGATAAAACGAGACTGGCAGGCTGGACCCTAATGAATAGGACCAGTGTCTTTACAAGAAGAGGAGATGAGTACACAGACACACATGGAAGGAAGACCATGGGAAGACACCAGAAGATGGCCATTTAAAAGCCCAGGAGAGGGCCGGCCCGGTGGCGCACTGGATAGTGCGCCACTTGGGAAGCGCGGCGGCGCTCCCGCCCGAGGGTTCGGATCCCACATACAGACCGGTTCCCACTCACTGGCTGAGCGAGGCGTGGGAGCAACACCGAGGGTTGCAAGCCCGTTGCCGGTCCCGGTCCGGTACGAGGGCAACACTGAGGGTTGCAATCTGTTGCCGGACACGGAAAAAGACAATAAATAAATAAATAAATAAATAAATAAAAGCCCAGGAGAGGGAACCAATCCTGCCTAACCTTGATCTTAGACTTCTGTCCTCCAGAACTATGAGAAGATAAATTTCTATTGTTTAACCTACGCAGTCTGTGATATTTTATTATGGCAGCTACAGCAAATTAACGCAAGCAGTCATCTTCTGAGATGAGGAAAGGTCAAGAGAATCACCAAGACATTGGACCTGACATTGGCTGAATCGATGCCAGCCATTGCCTGTATCTGGACAATACATCATGGGAGAAAAATGAAAACTAATTTCTGTAAGCCAATGTGGTTGGGTTTTCTGTAGGTTCTAAACAAATGCATTTCTAACTGACCCAAAGTCTCACCTTTAATCTCATTTTTAACTTCTTCTGTTTATCAAAGGACATTTAATTATGGGTGGTTCTAGAAGGGCAGTGTAGTAGAGTAATTTGAAATCAGATTCCATAATATGCCCACTGATATGAGATGTCAGGTAGTATTTCATTCTGTGATTAGTTGGGTGCAGATGAGAACATTTTGGAAAGTTTGGTCCCACTTTTATGTGAATCCTACCACCAGTTTGTTTACCTTATGTGATACCTATTTAGACCTAATAAAGAAAAATGTATAGGCAATGGCTAGGGATGGGGTAAAGGGGACTTTGACATTTTAAAGATCACAAAGATCCAGGGACCTAATATTTTCTACTCCATCTCAGAACAGATTTCTTCCTAGTTTCCCAATGATATGTGTGAGGCTATTAACAGTTGGGTGTGCTGGGAATGTCCTCCCTCTCAGAAAACCAGGGGCTCCAGAGAGAATTTCTGTACAATCCAGCAATCCCATTGCTGGGTATATACCCAAAGGAATGGAAATCTTCATGTCAAAGGGATACCTGCTCTCCCATGTTCATTGCAGCTCTATTTACAATAGCCAAGCATTGGAACTAACCTAAAAGTCCATCAAAAGACAACTGGATAAGGAAAATGTAGTATGTATACACAATGGAATACTACTTAGCCATAAAAAAGAATGAAATTCTGCCATTCACAGCAACATGGATGAACTTATAGAAAATCATGTTAAGAGAATAAAGCCAGACACAAAAAGGGAAATACAGTATGTCCTCCCTCATAAGTAGGAGCTAAAAAAAAATAAACAAATGAAAAAAAAAGAAAGAAAGGTACAATAATCACAATAATTCATTGAACTTTCAAAAGGAGAGAACAGAACTGATGCCACCAGAGGTGGGAAAGGGCGGGGGGGGGGGAATTAGCAAGAAATTGATAAAGGGACACAAAAAACTATTACATTGTGTATGTTGAATATACTCATTATGCTGGAAAAATAAATAAAATTGAAAAAAATGATAACAGTGCAAAGAATGGAAGAAGGAAATAGAATTATACTATTGTAATGTTCCTACAGTATCAAAATCAGAAAAGAAAAGAAGAGAAAACCAGAGGCTCATTTTGCAGCAGTTTAGCATTCCCTATTGAAAATGCTTGCAGAGAGTTTACTTATATTGATCTGGGTTTTGGAAATCTCATAAGATGAATTGTCCCTGAGAGATTTCCCTGGATGAGTCTATCCATCCAGGAAGAGTGAGAAAAAGATAGAAAAAAAAAAGGCCTCTGTGCCACTACTTTTCCTGGGTTCACTACAAGGCCACTTAATTAACCCCTGGCTAAGCTTTTTCATTTCAATAATAAAATACCCACAGGGACTTAGTTAAGGAGACAGTAAGAAAGACCACACTTCTTGAATTTCAGGCTCATCGCAGTCAGCCTTCCTCAGAGGGTGACACCAGAGTCAGGAGTGTTCAATAAAACATGTTTGAAAGTTCGGCTGTGGGTTTTAAATTGATTTTAAGAGGAGAGAGTTTGTAATTGATTGTCCTTATTTGCTTTGTTCAGTCTGTATCAGAAATACTTACCCACCACCAACTGTTTTATATAGAAGATTGAGAAAGCATGTCTGTACTTCCATATTACTCCTATCTACGTTAACGTACTTCAGCAGAGTTCACCTGCACCACAGAGAGCTGTGGAATGCAGCTGAGGTTTTCTTCTAAAAATCCGTCTGGCAGGAAGCTGAAAAGCAATCTCTCACTCTTTCTCCAATTCTCCTGACTTATAGAGCAACATAATTGATAGAACTATAGCTCTCTAACCTTAGAGATTTCTTCCCATTTACTCGTTTATCACATGATCAAAGCCTTCCTTGGCTGTCAAACCACCTCTTTCAGATATGCTTGTTGAAGGCTTGGCCTCTGTCATTTACCAAAATAGCTGTACAAGAAGCTCAAGGCTGCAGCAACTCCCCTATTCAGGGCTACAGAGAAGCACTCTAAATTCTATTTAGGGGATAAGAATAAGTGTCTGCATTGTACCTACAGTGGAACCAAAACTGATCGTATCTACCCCACATCTCTCTACATGGCAGGATAATCAAATCCATGGTATTATTCTTCATCAAGTAATTGTATAAGCTTTTCAGCTCCTCTGCTACCGTAAACAAATTATTGTGAACCTCAGCACTTAAATAATTAATAACAAACAATTTATTCATTATGAAATCTATACTGTTTTGTGGGCCAGGATTAATTTTAAACTCTCTTCCAATGATCCTTCTCAGCTGGTGTCCAGTGGCCCCTGCATAAAGCATCAACATTTGTCTTACTCTGGCTTGTCTGGTGACCATTTGCTTTTCCATCCTGGCTTATGATCTTCTAATTAGGGAGCTTGATCTGAATTTGGAGCTGCTATTACTGGAGAAAGGAAAGTGGCTAATTGCTTTTCATCAAAATGCCAGAGGAATGCAATAAGGCTAAAAAGGTCAGAGCATTTTATCATTTCTCAGTCCTTGGAAGGATCAATAAACAGCTATAAGTGACCACTCCTGACAGCACTTTCTCCTGAAAAACCAATACCCATTGTGAACCAATGGAAAGTCATAGGTTTATTTCTTCCATAGGAGATGATAAGGACACTTGATTGAATCTTTTGTCCTCACAGTCTAGACATTCTGGTCATATAACCTATTTTTTAAAAAGTCTCAGTGGGAGGATGAGTTTTTGCATTTTTATTGTTTTGCTCTTATAAACCATCACATCTGTCATGTCAGAAGCTAAGGCAACTCAGTACCTGTATCAGAGAAATGAAGGGGGCCCTGAAAACTTTTATTCCACCCTACCTGACTTTACCCTGCAGTTAAATGCAGAGTATAAAGATGACATATCTGAAGCTGCCACTCCTCAGCATTGAATCATCACTGGCTCCCCATGTCCCTCAGCAGATAGTCCAAGTTCTTTGACATGGTATTTGAAGCCCTTCCTGAACTTTCCCCTACTTGCAGCCCCATCTTTTGTGACATTCCCCATACAGCTACAGTGAGTTATTTGGAATTCTTTAAATAAGCTGTGCTCTGATCCATCTCCAGAACTTTTGTACTTGCTACTTCCCAGGCTGGAAGACTCCTTCTACCTCCCCCAACCTTCACTCTCCTTTTCACTGGTTAAACCTACTAAATTTTTCTTTCTTAGCCCATCTCCAGGAAACTTTTCCTGTCCTCCCCACCCAGACAGTTAGATGACCTTTCTTCTCCCATGACAACCTCTTTCTTCTTCTATCACAGAAACATACTTCATTAAAATGTTCTTTGTTTTCCGGCCAGCCCGGTGGCGCACACGGTAGAGTGCGGTGCTTGGGAGCGCAGCGGCGCTCCCGCCAAGGGTTCGGATCCCATATAGAGACCGGTCCAATCACTGGTTGAGTGCGGTGCGGGCGCGACACCGAGGGTTGCGATCCCGTTACCGGTCACGAAAAAAGACAAAAAGGAAAAAAAAAATGTTCTTTGTTTTCTAAACTGTAAATCCAACAGGACAAGAACCAAGTCTATTTTTTTTACCATTTTATTCTTAGACCTAGCCAACTAGCTTGTACATCATATTAGATTTTTATTTGCTGTGTAGAAAATTATCACAAATTTAGATGCTTCATAAAACACATACTTATTATCTCAGACATTCTGCAGGGCAGAAGTCCAGACATAGCATAACTGAGTCTTCTGCTCAAGGTCTTACAAGACTGAATAAAGGTGTCAGCTAGGCTGTGTTATCATTTGGAGTTTGGAGTTCTCTTCCAAGTTCATTCAGGCTGCTGGAATAATTCAGTTTCTTGCAGTTATGAGATTTGGGTCCTTGTTTTTCTTGCTGGCTGTCTGCAGGGGATCACTCTCTCCTCCTAGAGGCTGTCTTCAAGCCCTAGACACTTGACCCTTTCACAACGTGGTTATTTATTTCTTCAAAGCCAGCAGGAGAATCTCCCTCCAGTCTGCTGTTGTGGAGTCTTATAAGATGTAACATAATCATGGGAGTGATTATCCCATCCTTTTGCCACATAATGTACCCTACTCAAGTGTGTTACTGTCCCTGGTGTTCACAGGTCCCACCCAAGCATGCACTCAAGCAGAGGGTGTTGTAGAAGGTATGTACACAAAAGACAGGTCTCTCAAGAACCATCTTAGAATTCTGCCTACAACATACATACATGCTTAATAAGCAACAATTAAATAAGTTAATAAGAGCTATAGCACCTTCATAGATGTTGGGTAAGTTCCTTGATCTCTGCCTCAGTTTCCCCAATGAGAAATAACAGTAATGAGGCAAATGATAATACCTGTTTTATGTACCTCCAATGAATTATTGGAGACATTACATAAACATATGAATAGTTACTATCTATTGTCCGTAAGTGTTAGGCACCTTAGTAACACACCTCAATTAATCTTCAAAGTTAGAAGGGAGTGAGGCCAAGCATTGTACCCAGATTGGTCTGATTCCAGAGCACATGGTCTTAACCTTGTGCTACTATATGTGCACTTATCTACTATATGTGCACTTTCAAAAAGGACGCTGCACTATACGAAGATAATGATTTTTTAATATTATAATTATTAATTTGAAAAAGTGTTCTTGTTACCAATTAAGATATAATTTAAGACAGGGGCCAGTAGTAAAAAGAAAAAGAAAAAAAAAAAAAGTCTCCCAAAGTCCTTTGGGTAAAAAAAAAAAAAAAAAAAAAAAAAGTCTCCCAAAGTCCTTTGGGTAAAAAAAAAAAATAGAAAGTGGCCAATAGACTCCATGGGCCAAATCAGCCCCATTACCTGTTTAGTACGGCCTGTAAGCTAAGAGTGGTTTTTATAGATGAACATATACAGGTGATTTGATGGTGGGGGACCCTAATTTTGAACCCTAATTAAGTGAAATCCTATCCCCTGAAGAATTCCATTCTTCTTGTCAGTATACTTGTATTATT
>NW_007728302.1:410347-410921 GCF_000696425.1 Galeopterus variegatus | reverse complement strand
AATTCCAGGACTACATGTTATGATCTTCATTAGTATAATAGAGCACATCACCCCTTTCCAGACAGAGCTACTAAACTTGCTCTCAATTATTTCTGAGTAATTAGCGTAACCTACAACCAAGAACTGGCCTTTCAATTCCTTTTCTCAAGCACCAGAGTTGCCTTTCTATATGCAGACTGCATTGTAGCATAATCACTGAAACAAAAACACAAAAGGCAGCAGAGGTCAGCCCATTCATGTTCACTAGTGAGAAGTCTTCTACTTTGAAGATGTACCAACCTTTCCAGTGACCTCAGCAGGTTCCTGAAACATAACACCTTTATCCTGACATTTACTGCATCATGTTGTCCCTCAAGACGTCAAAGCACAAGAGGGTCAGCTTCCAGGGTGTCAGAGTAAACAGCTGCCTTAAGTGTAGCTGAGGGGTAAAGTCCCACGCTCTCACAGCACTCCATCTCTGTCTACCCAAACGTTTCAGCCTGCTGCTGGTGCCCACAATTTCACGTTTAACAGTCATTTCTTTGGGCTAAAGTGTTTTTCCTTTTTAGGAAACTAATGTGTATGTGAGGCAGTT
>NW_007728302.1:385700-410021 GCF_000696425.1 Galeopterus variegatus | reverse complement strand
TCATTTCTTTGGGCTAAAGTGTTTTTCCTTTTTAGGAAACTAATGTGTATGTGAGGCAGTTTTCAACATCTTATGATTTCTTGCTGAGAGCTTTGTTACACCACTCTCAGCACAGGAAGTTTTACGTATCCTTCAAGACTCAGCCCAAAGACAAACTTCTCCATGAAAGCATCCCTAATTCTCTGAGAAAAAAAAATCACTGTCCAGCCTTTCAAACATCACAGCTCTTAGGTTGTACATTTTGGATGGATAGCATCACACTATATGTATAGTACAATTATTCGTGTACGTCATATTGCATCTTACCAAAAATCCTTCTACTGGAATGAATGGCCCTGCCCATCTCTTTGACCCCATCCTACATGGGAGCACCTTTGCCCGCTGAACTCCAGCACACTGGCCTACTTTGATACTTCTTCAGCACTGCATGTGGCTCCTGTTTCCAGATGGTGACATTTGCTGTTTCTCTCTACAAGAACTCACTGCCTTCAGATGTTCTACACAGCTGGCACAAATCTAACGTCTGCTGAGAGACCTTCTCTGATTTGTTTTATTTTCTTTGCAGTCCCTCTCATTACCTGAAATGACCCGGTTTATTTATTTATTCAGGCATTTATTGTCTGACTCCCTGAAGAGAATGTAATCTTCATAAGAGAAGGCATTCTGTCCATCTTGTTCACCACTGCATCCCCAAGCCCTAGACCTGTGCCCAGCATCTACTTAATTTTCAAAAGAATCAACTTATTTTTCATACCTTTAATTGATTGTTTTTAAGCTCCCTAAGAATAGGGCCATACATATATATATGATCATGAATGTATTTTTTTCTCACTTTTGCATTCCCCACAAGGCCCAGGAGCAAAGGACATTACACCTAATACATAACCTATAATTGTGTATTGAATATTGACTGTTAAAGTAACTAGTCAGTAACACTTTAGACTGACTTTACTAACATCTTTCTGACTTATGTAATTCAAGAGTGAGAAAGTCATTTACTATTGTTTTGTCCATAGACATAAGCCTGTGAGATTTTCTTACATTACTTTTCTGTCAGCAAGACTTTCTCCCCAGAAAAATAGCTAGAATTCGTCATGGTTATTTCAACTGATCTTCACAGAAATAAACCAGTCTTTACTGAAGGTATGCAGTTGAATGCTACAGAGTGATAGAAAATATCACACAACTTTAGCAATAGTTTGTATCTACATCATGAGGCCTTATCCATCAATACAAAGCATCTTGAAGTAAAATCACATTTGTGATTTTTTTAAGTTTTTAAAAAACACCTCTCCCCCCAAATGCAGCAGAATACCCATTATTGAACTAATTGCCCTAATTCTGCAAGCCAGACTAGCCTATTTTCCTTTTGGAATACTTCCATACACAAAGGAGATATGGCACTTGTCATAATCATTTTCTTTTCTCTTTGAAGCCATCCTTGGCACTCACTGAAGCCTGATATCCCGTCTAAACATGCTCCTAGAAGTGGGGTAGAGATTGACTCTAACCACACCCTTCTTCAAGAAATTCTTAGAATGACCTTGCTGGAAACTAATGAAGCTATCTTCTCTTGACTAATAGAATTTTCTAATTGTTCACACTTTGTGTTTTTTTTAGGGGAGCTCTCTTATACAGTTTTATATACTCCGTAAGGATAGAGAATGAACAATATATGTGTTTGCAACCTCCGCAATGCCTAAGTGGTAATGAAGAGGAAAGATGCAGCTTGGTGGAAAGAGGATGGTCCTAGGCAGGACATAGCTCTAGATGCAAGCCTGTCCTGTGCCACCTGATAGCCATGTGGTCTGAGGAAAGTTAGTCAACTGCTCCTAATCTCTACTTATCCAATTATAAAAATCAAAATTAATTATACTTATACAGTCATTATGCAATACCAATTGAAAGGAAACCTTCCTTAACCCAATCCAACTGATAATCACTCCATAACATTAGAGTGAACAGGTAGTTCTAATGGCCACACAGCCAGGTGTTGAGTGTCCACTGAGATCCCAGTGCTGTTCTAAGTGTGTCACATACCTCTGATATTGCACTTGCCTTATTATACCATGTTTTCCCATGTACATGTTTATTCTCTATTAAAGTTGGACTCCTAAAATATGAAAATCTTCATTTATTTTTCTCTGTATCTAGGGGAGTGAGTGGAGTGGATCAATAGTTATAATCACCTCCCTCAAGTCTTCTCAATTAGCCCATCTATATTAACTAAGGCTGTGTCTGGGTTAGGGGACTTACACCAGACTCCTTCCTTGCAATGAGATTCTGTACTTTCATGTTCAGTGAGAAATGACTTAAGTCAGGTTTTTGGCCTTTCTGTATCAACCAACCTTGACTATTTTCAGACCATAGACATTACTAGAGTGGAGATGAATGATAGAAAAATGTCCCTCTTTTCTAACGAGTCACTGGACTGGTGATCTGCTTCGTAGTGATAAAAGACAAATATTGGTCTTTTAACAAATAGTGGTAAAAGACTCATATTAAGTGGATGTTTGCTTTTGTCCCTGAATTTTAGATTCAGAAATTGCCAGTAGATGATACAAGAAATGACTAGAGGATGGTGGGAAAAGTATTAGTCATTTCATCTGAATCAGACAAAATGCCTTTGAAGTAATTATTCATGTAAAAATGCCCACTGTGTTAATGAAAATCCTAAACATTCAAACCCTTAAGAAGACAGGCAGTTTGATATCACACTGATCTGCAAAATACTGGTTATTGATTACCATCTGAGCTGAGAAGTACTAGGCAGAAAGATGGACTGAAGTTCTTTTTCAAGTAGATTACTTCATGATGGATATGCTCTTGAAGAGGTAGATGAAACTTAGTATATGCCTGATAGTGAGGAAATGCATTGCAAAAATAAAAAGGCAGGAATAATAGGATATATGGGAGCTTCTGCAGTCTCTCTGAGAAAATGCAAAAGCAAGGACCTTGGCAGAAATTGCAGAAGAGGCAGGCAGAGCTCGTCTACAGCATCAGATCAGCTGTGTTGCAGATGTGCCTGCATTTCCAGGGTTCAACTGCTTCCTTTTAAGCACACAACTACTAAAGTTAACATAGGAGCAAATAGAATAGTGAGATTTTTACTGGCACATTCAGCATTTTTCTGAACTTGCCCAATGTAGTATCCAATTAAGCTAGATGACTGCCACTTGAAAAAGCAGGGAACTTATCTTAGGAGTTTTAAAGCAAGAAAGTTGAAGGGGAAGGGCACAAGAGACTCAAAAAGGAGTTTCCCTGGCCCCATGGTCCCATAGTTTTGTCTTCTTGTTAGTTCCTCTTTACTTGACTTATGCCCAATACCTACAGTGGTGCTCTCTAGTCTGGAATACAGATGTGTGATTCTCAAGAAATTCATTCTCAAGAAAACATTGAAGTAGCATGGACCAACACACTGTTTTCTGCTCCTTGTTCTCAGTACCTGTCCTATTTCACTGCTTTCTTATCTTCCACTATTTTTCTCAAAAATAGAATTAAAACTCCAATCTGCTTTGGAACTACCCCTGATTAATTATCTCTATAACCTAGATCTTCCTTTTACTTTGTATTTCCTTAAGATCCAGATATCTATATAGTATCTCTTACTAATAATGGTGCACTAATTCTTCCTTCAAGGAACATCTCAAATCTTTTCCTCCTACATGGAATTTCCCATTTATTGCAGCTCAGAGCGCTGCATCTACTAAAACTCACAATATTTAAAGTGTGTATCTTTGGGAGGGAGAAGGGGTGCAGAGAGGAGATGTGGTGAACTGACAGAAACAAAACTATGCTATCTACCCTAAATGAATCATTATGGAGGATATGCATGTACTGAAACAACACACTATACCCCACAAACATGTAAAAGTAAATGTTAAAACAAAAAATAAAATAAAATTGGTATCAATTACTTAGCAATAAAATTATATATTTCATTATCTTCATAATATATACTATATGTAATATGCCTTTAATTTTTTAGCCTTTCTTTTTACCTTATCATTACACAATGGAAATGTTTTCTGTGGCCCTTTATCAACTGCTCCCCCCCACATTTTTTCCACCTGTGGTGTCCTCAGATAGTTCCATTCTATCCTTTTGAGAGTTCAAGAAATTATAGTAGTTGTTGTATCTTTCTTCCTTTCATTCTTTTTGTTTATTTATTTATTTATGTTTAGCTGCCACTCATGTAGACATGTGGTATTTCTCTTTCTGTGCCTAGCTTATTTCACTTAACATAATTTTCTGTAAGTTCATCCATGTTGCTGTAAATGGCAGAATTTTATTCTTTTTTATGCCTGAGTAGTAATCCATTGTGTATATATACCATATTTTCCACATTTTTCTTATCCAGTCATCCATAAGTGGACATTTAGGTTGGTTTCAACTCTTAGCTATTGTGAATAGAGCTACAATAAACATGGGAGTGCAGGTATCCCTTTGACATGATGATTTCCATCCTTTGGGTATACACCTAGCAGTGGTATTGCTGCATTGTATGGCAGTTCTTCTATCTGTAGGTGTTCAAGGAAACTCCATACTGTTTTCCATAGCAGCTGCACTAATTTACAGTCCCACCAACAGTGCAGGAGGGTTCTCCTTTCTCCACATCCTCACCATCATTTGTTATTCTCTGTCTCTTTGATACTGGCCATTCTAACTGGTGTGTGATGATATCTCAACGTGGTTTTGGTTTGCACTTTCCCCAATGCTTAGTGATGTTGAGCATTTTTTCATCTGTTATGTCTTCCTTTGGGAAATGCCTATTCAGCTCCTTTGACCATTTTTTAATCAGGTAACTTGTTTTTTCACTGGCCCACAGTTGTATTCAAAAACAAGAGCTGATTTAATGATTTCTAATTGCTTCATTCATATGAAACCAGTTCATTTGTTATTCTATATTATATCTAGATTGTTATCCAGGAGGAGAAAGACTGAGCCTTTATTATTTGTGATACTATCATCCAATGCTCCTAGATCTCCATAAGCAGATTTGAAAAATGGTTCCTGACTCACTTGGTCATGGAGTACTAATGTAGAAAATAATGGTAAGAAAACTGAAGTCAGGAAGTTTGAAACATGGTACAGGAGGCCATTGAGATAGGTTTTATTTTACTTAGTAGTGATCATGCTCTTTTGAAGGTAGAATATCAGCTTGACCTGGGAAAACCATTTCCACTCTAGTATCCATTTATTCATGATAAAAAAAAACAACTGTTGAATACTGATGAATGTTTGGAGGCCCTGGCCAATGAAAGTACACAGATTAAGTTTATCCTTTTAGATAACACTGGCGACCTTTCTCCCAGGAACTGCTCTACTAGCTTAAATAAGTTTCCAGAATAAAGAAATGTTACTTATTGTTTTTCTCTGAGAACTCAGGCTTTCTCTGCCTTCAGCAGCACTTTCTAATACCCTTCTGAACATATGTTCTTCACATAAATTGGTCTAAATATGTTAATTTTGAAAAATGTGTATCTAAATATGGAACAGATGGACACATTGACGGTTTATTATGAACAGGGACTTCTCAGCAGGTGCCTTCCTAGTGACCCGTGCTTCATCTTCCATCTGACTACATGCCAGCATGTTGAAAGTGGAAAGGTTGGTCAGTTTCAGAGAAAATACAAACACATTTACATTATTCTTCCCTGGTTTTCTAGTTTCTCTACCCATATATAGACAGGTGCTATCAGGCCAGCAGTGATGGAGGGGAGTAAGCACTGCTCTTGGGGCCAAAAGGCCTGCATTCCATCTCTGTTCCAACAATTGTCAGCACCACGACCTTGAACAAGTAATTAAATCTTATGTCATTCAATAAATGGATCCCTCTCTGCGTCAGATATTGTGTTAGACTCTAAGGATGGGAAAACGAGCACAACGTTGATCATATCTTCAGTTGTATTTTTCTGTTTATTGTGAAATATAAATGAGTAATAAATAGACAATTAAACTTTCCAACTCTGTTTCATTGCTTTTCTTGGTAGAATAATAAACATGAAAGTATCCCAGTAAACTGTAAAGGATTTACACAATTATTTTAAATTAATGTAGTTTATTGTATAAGCACACATAATTTTCTATAGTCAGTATATCTTGGATACAAAGGCCTAAAAGGTCAAAGAAAAGTTAATGGTTAACAAATGAATTTCTGCATGAGAGTGACAAGATAAAGATCAAAGAGAATCTCATATATACTATCACATTCACTAATAAGTCCTCCATCCACAGTGTAATTTTAGCGTGAAGAGATTCACTATTAGTTAAGATTCTCTGCCTTGTTTACAAATGTCACAATATAAAAATCTGTGCAATGGATTGTATAATTATTCAAGATATTCTCTATCTCCCTTTCTAGGATAACTGTACTTCCCTGCCCCATGTATATCAGGCTTGGTTCTTGACTTGCTTTGGCCAACAAAATACAAGCAGAAGTGATGTATGCCACTTCCAAGCAGGTATTTAAGAGCCATTGTGGGTTCCATCGTCTCTATTTTCCCTCTGCCCAAACACCAGATCACCCAGGTCAGGAAATAAATTACTCTACAGATAAATTAGTAGAATTAGTAAGTACATTGAGGAAAGTTGCTTTATAACCAACCAATATAAAAAGTAATTGCATTTCTAGATAGCAGTAACAGAAAGTAAGAAAACTAAATTTATTTTTTTCAAGTGTTTTCAAACTCAAAGAGAAAACCATCAACATTTCAAGATTAAATAGAAGACTTTTTTTAAATGCTTTGTAGGTGTACTTTTTATAAATTAAAGATGTTCCTTTTTCCCTTTTATTCCTAGTTTAAGTGTTTTTTTTCTTTTAATTGTGAATTGATGTGGCATGTATCAAGTGCTTTTCCTGCATATATTAAGATGAAATTATATGATTTTCTCCTTCATTCTGTTAATGTGATAAATTGCATTGATTGATTTTGAGATGTTAACTCACCCAGCTGAAACAGTTGTTATCCCTGTTTCATAGAAGAAGAAAATGGGGCACAGCAATGCCAGTTTCTTACCCAACTTCACACAACTGCTAAATAGTGAAGCCAGAATTTGAACCCAAATAGCCTGGCTCTAGCGGTTCTGCACTTGTCCATGGAGTTTTCTATCACTTATAGCCCTGGTACCTTATCAATTGTTACTAAATAATAAGAAGATCGATAGAGCTATTATGTCTGTAATAGCTATTATGTCTATAAACAGAAAGAAACCTCTGGATACACCTTAAAGGACACAAGGTAAAAATACTATCCGAATTGGAAAAAAACACAAGAGATACTAAAGAGAAAAACTAACCAAATTATAGTCTTACCTTCTTAGATATCTTACTGGACACAGTACGAAGCTACTGAATTTTTTTGATTTGCAATATGTATTAGAATTTTAAGATGCTCCAAATATAAATGGATATCAAAGGCATATTATTGATGCATTAGTTATCCATTGCTGTGTAAAATAATTGCTCTAAAATTAGTGGCTGAAAACAACAACCATTTATTGTCTAGCCATTTCTATGAGTCAGGAATTTAGGAGGGGCCTAGCCCAGTTGTTTGTTTCAGGGTCTCTCATGAGGTTGGAGTCAGATATCAGCCAGGCTACAGTTATCTAAAGGCTTGCCTGAGGCTGGAAGATCTGCTTCTAAGATAGCTTGTTTATAGAACTGTTCATAGGAGACCTCAGCTCCTGACTTTATAGACTTCTCCATAAGGCTGCTTGAGTGTCCTCACAAGCCAGCTAGCTTCCCCCAGAGAAAGTGATCCAAGACAGAGAGCAAACAAGATGGAAGCTTCTGTGTATCATGACTTCTGCTTTATTTTTTTCTGCACTGTGATTTTTCTCTGCACATCAGTCTCTGTACTTCATAACTTCTGCTTTATTCTATTCATTAGAAGCATCACTAATTCCAGCCTACACTCAAAGGACACTCTATCTCTTGGAGGGCGGAGTATCAAAGGATTGGTGGACATATTTGTAAAACCCCATAATTGGTAAATGCTTCTTAAATCCAAAATAATCTGTTTGCTCTTACCCTCTCAATTGATTCCCACTATTGTCAATAAGAAATATGTACCTTCATCATTCATAGGTAAATAGTTAGCTGCTAACAGCTTAATATAATTTTGGTTCTTGTATTTGGTATATTTTAGAGAATTATGGGAGAAAGAAAATTTGGATTTATTTGGGACTTAGCACAGTATGTAGTTCATTGTTTTAATAAAGAATGGGGGTATTTGTTTCTTATGTCCTTCTCGGTCCAATTTTATATTTATCTCAATGGTCACTGAGAAACTATTAATTTACTTTCTAAAAAAAATCTACTCTTTATTAACCACTACAAATGTAAACTTTTCCCAAATTCAGCACAGCANATAACTTCTGCTTTATTTTTTTCTGCACTGTGATTTTTCTCTGCACATCAGTCTCTGTACTTCATAACTTCTGCTTTATTCTATTCATTAGAAGCATCACTAATTCCAGCCTACACTCAAAGGACACTCTATCTCTTGGAGGGCGGAGTATCAAAGGATTGGTGGACATATTTGTAAAACCCCATAATTGGTAAATGCTTCTTAAATCCAAAATAATCTGTTTGCTCTTACCCTCTCAATTGATTCCCACTATTGTCAATAAGAAATATGTACCTTCATCATTCATAGGTAAATAGTTAGCTGCTAACAGCTTAATATAATTTTGGTTCTTGTATTTGGTATATTTTAGAGAATTATGGGAGAAAGAAAATTTGGATTTATTTGGGACTTAGCACAGTATGTAGTTCATTGTTTTAATAAAGAATGGGGGCATTTGTTTCTTATGTCCTTCTCGGTCCAATTTTATATTTATCTCAATGGTCACTGAGAAACTATTAATTTACTTTCTAAAAAAAATCTACTCTTTATTAACCACTACAAATGTAAACTTTTCCCAAATTCAGCACAGCACGAGGTAAGTCACTTGTATCAATTGGAAAGTATTATTTTTACTAGAGAAAAATATCCACTTTCCAAACCAAAAACTATTTTTCAAAGGGATATTAGATTGGAAAAAGAAGCGAATGACAATTTTCCACCTGTGAAAATTACCTGTCATTGGCATGAAGAGATATGATGTTTGAACTGAAAACATTTATTTCAACATTTTCCCCAGGTAAAGAAAATTTTCTTCTATCCCTTCCTTTAAACATTTAATCCACATCAAGTGCTATAGGCAGCCAGGAAACAGTCTCTAGGCTATTTATCCTTGACTTGTTTTCAGATATGCAGACTGTTTCTAATTGTTGAAAATAGCATTCTCCTGAAAGCTAACAACATTGACAGTGCCTTTCATCACTACAAATGAGCAGGTGAAATTCCCAAAGAAAGGCTAAAACACATAGCCATGCACAATGTAAAAGGATGTTTCCTGACAAATCATACATATGCCAGAAATTTTGAGACTGGAAAAGTAAATTAAGTATCTTAATATTAAATAAATCTAGTGATAAGAAAAAGTAAACGGTGTATGATGAGAAAAGATGGCAAAGGTGAATACTCAGCTTGTTCGTGTTTAAGAATTTTCATTCAAATTGGGCCTATTTGGTGGCCAGTGTTAAGGACAGAAAAAAGGGGGAAACCAAAATCTAAGTAGTTAGGAAAGACCTGTCATTCTCTCCCTCTGCACTGCAGCTAAAGAGAAAAAATGCCTGGAGCAAAACCTATTTTTAGATCATGGTGGTCTAGCACAGAGTCAACAAGGGATCGCTGTTATGAATTTTTCAAGTGTCACAAGAGCACTTTAGATAAAAAAAAAGATCGTGTTCTCTTCTAGAACATCTTTATGCGTTACTGTGTTCCAATCTTGAAGTAATGGAATAAGATCAGCATCTCATTTCTTCCATTGATTCACCTTTTGCCTCTGAGCAATTAATCTCTGTGAGATACTGCTTTAAATACAGAAAGCTTCGGAGAACATATTCCTTGGCTAAGCACATAATAGCATACCTGGATTTCTAGTTAACCACTGCACCATATGCCCAAAGGGTAATATCACAAGATTCACGAATGTACAGATTAGTCTTAGATGAGATCTTAAGGAGATATACTGCATTGCAGTGGTCTCGACAATGGCCCTGCTGCTTCCTAGACTGCACTTGCTGAATTCCTTGGGGAGTCTGGTTTTCACAAGGTTTTTAGGGGAAGAGGGTGGGATTCTACTGGCATTTAGTGGGCAAAAGCTATCTTTCTGAAATTCACCAGAGATTATGATAAAGAACAGTAAATTACTGTGTCTGGTTTTTAATGCCACATAAGTGAAAAACCCACTTATAATTATCAAAGCCCAGAATCTAACTCCATCTTGCATAAGCACAAAGCATCTTTTGCAAAATTTTAATGCACACTGGATTTTCCAAGATTGCAATTACATTGTAAATTAAGGTGAAAATTCCACCCTGTTTTGTTCAGAAATTCATCAAGAATTTCACCTTTGGAAAACTGTCCATGGCTGCAATGTTGCTCATGGCACATAGGATGCCTGTACAATACTTCTGAGTCTGCATGTATGAGCCTCTGTGATTCTAAGGTTAATTACAGCTACAAGCAGCTGGCTACTTCAAGGCATCTTCTAGTGTGGTCATACCTCGGTATTTAAACTTCAAATAAATAAATGATGTACTAGTTATTATTCTTAGTTTAAATTACTTTCCTTTTATTTATCCTTAACTTTATTACAGTTAGGGATATATTCTTATTTTTATTGAAATAAATTATATTATAAATAGAATTTATTTCAAGATAGCATAGAGACTGTTTCGAAATATTTGTTATTTAAAAATGAGGTTATTTAAAAATGAAAACTATTGGTGAAAAAGTTGAGAATTTGAAAATTTGGGCTTCAATTCCATTTACATCTGGATTTAAATCCTGACTATACCATATGCAAGCTCTATGTCCTAGGGAAATGTTCTTAACTTCACTGACCCCCGATTTCCTCATCTGTAAAATACAAATAATAATTCTGACCTCAAATCCTGACTATACCATATGCAAGCTCTATGTCCTAGGGAAATGTTCTTAACTTCACTGACTCCCGATTTCCTCATCTGTAAAATACAAATAATAATTCTGACCTCGCAAAACTGGCCAAAATTAAATGAGATACTGTGTGTCAAGTACCTGCCTTGAAATTGACTATTTGAAAACAAGAACTGGAAACTTTGACTTTGATTGTGTGTGTCCCTAGACTTGGAGAACATTTGTCTATTCACTTCATAGGTTAGCTGAAAGAGCCAGAACAGGAAAAGTTACCAGCCTAAGTCTACAATTTCATAGCCAGCCATCTAGTTCTCCATTACAATCTAAGAAATTCTGAATCATTTGGCCTGGATCAGACCCCACGCACAAGTATTTTGTGAAAATTATCCTCAAGTAATGTAACAAGCAGTCAGGGCTGAGAATGATTGCACCAGACCAATTCAACTGACTGAAGAAACAGAGAACAGTAGGCCATCTGAAGACAGCAAAACGTATGATCACATTATGAGAAATACATCTTTCTTAGATTATAGTAAAATAACATTTGAGAACATTTAGATCTACTGCAATTGTGTAGAGAGAGTTAAGTTATTCTCTGTTCCAGTTTCTTCAAACATTTGGGTAAGGAAATAAATTCTCTTTTAGAATGCTCCATTGTGACTGATAAAATATTATACATGGGATGGTGTTCATTGATGTCCATTCTGGTGTACTGGGATATTTATTAACTGTGATTCAATTAAAGTTGATCTCAATATAATCTCAATCTCTCTCTCTCTCTCGCTCTCTCTCTCTCTCCCTCTTCTTCCACCACCCCATAAAATTCCTAAAACAATTTCCTCCTTTTTTATCTTTGCAAAATTCAAATATTTTAAAAAGCAAACACTTTTTCAGAAAAATCTTCTTTCCCTGTTCTTAAAAAAATAAAGTGGCTTCTTAAAGTTTAGAATTAATAATATATTTTTTTATCTTTGCAAAATTCAAATATTTTAAAAAGCAAACACTTTTTCAGAAAAATCTTCTGTCCCTGTTCTTAAAAAAATAAAGTGGCTTCTTAAAGTTTAGAATTAATAATATATATATATATATATATATATTTCTACAAATACTCTTGGAGTTGATTTCTTAGCCAGAAAGGACTAAAGGTCAATATTTCATTCCCAAATCCTTCCAACTCAAAGTACCTTAAAGAAGAAATATAAAAACCTTCTTCAATTTCTGACCAGATTGTTGCAAAAGCGCTCTTCTTCTCATCATCAGTTAAATAATAAACTCTGTCTGGCACTCAGGTCCATGGCCATACCACCCTGAACACACCCAATCTTGTCTGGTACTCAGGAAATGAACAATGAGAAGTTAAATTTGTGCCTCCCAACAGATGTTTTCAGCTGGGAAAGCAATGATGCACTACATGCAATCTTTTTCAGAGCAAATCACAGACTTTTTTCAAGCTTTGATCCATATTCACAGGCTCAGTAACTGAAACATGAAGGAAAACAAAGCCAGGAAGAAAACCCATTCTTCAAGTAATGCTTCATGGTGTAGGCTGTAGCCAGTGAAGAAAAGAGAATATGAACTGCCTGTCTTCCATCCGCCAGTGAATTGTAGTGATTTGGTTTTAATCCAGGCAGATTCATTCGGATACATGGAAGAATGAGTACGTACTATAAGAGAAGCAAACACATCCTACAGAAATAGTTTAGGACAGCATTATCAATATTAAGCTCTTTAAGAATTCAGAGCAGAGTTAATAGCACATACTTTAAACCTCAAAAGTGGAGAAAGACAAAAGAGATTAGAAAGTTCTATGGGTATTGCTAGTGTCCAGTTTTTTTATAAAAGGAAGGGGGTGAGGGCTGTGTTATCCGGTAACATCTAAGAGTGATGCATATCCATAAAGTGATGCAGATCCCCAAAGCACAATTCCAGCAATGCAATCATTTATTTCATGGTCTGAATTTCCCCATGGAGTTCAACTGAAGTGTCCTATCAATAAAATAGCATGCAAGAAACACTATTCCATATCTCAAGCACTAACGTAGAACGAACATTTACGTGGCACGATGGCCTGGAAATTTCAGCTGGTAAGATAAACCATGGAAAAATACTAAAGTGAGATGATTGCAAAAATCTCTGGGAATTTAAAAGTACCTTCTACAAATGACTTCATCAACCTTCAGAAAATTCTTAAAGAAATGACCATTTTATAGAGATGTAAAGTAAAACATACAGAAGCAGGAGCTGGGTTAACATGAATTCAGCAAATGTTGATATAATTTCATCAGTTTGAGTCATAAATCTTCACAACTCAAAGGACATGAATTCTTCAGTCCTCAAGGAATCAGACAGAGGGACTTGTCTCTGTCTTTTGGCCATATTATCCGGTCAAGTCTGATATAGCTGCATTCCTATAAGCAACTCATGAACACTTCAGTTCAAGAGGCCTCTAGTAAAATCCCCTGAGGTTTAATTTAATGCTACTTATCAAGTTCGTTTGTTGTTTTTACATCTCTTTTTTTTTTCTAAACACAGTACATCATTCAGATTTGTCCCCCTATGGAGTTATTGTTGGCACCTATTTTGCATGTCCTGGTGGAATATGGTAGAATATGAAACAAAGGGAGTAACCACATATATCCTCATATAATATACACAAACTACCAATATGTTATGGTATCCTTTCTTTCCAAGTACTTTGTTTCCATTATGCAGATGCAGAAGAAATATCAAGAGAGGTAACATGGCAAAGTGGTGGGGAGGTAGACGTTGAAAGCACATCTGGTTACAAGATCCATTTGTAGTATCACCTCATGGTCCTGGGGAAAGGATTCTGTATCAGCTCATTTGGATCTTCTCCAGTCCTCCAACAAGGTTCAATTTGACCTATGTTTACACCAGCCATCTACAAAATAGGAGGGGAAAGACTGTTGAAAATGGCAAGCAAAGAGGAAAATGAAAACACCTCCCCATTTCTCCCATCCATCCTCACACCCATGGTCATAGCCAGGCTGGGTGGAGTGTTTGTAAATTACCCAGAGTATGGGTCCGTTATGTAGATTCTTCAGTTTTCTATCCCAGGAGAACCAGTATAATAGTGTTGTGTCTCAGGGTCTCAAACAACAGGAGTATGATTTCCTTCTTTCTGGTACAGTTCCTCCAAAGTTGCTATATCCAACAGTGATCTCTTCTTGGTTTATTTTCTCCTAAGGCTTAGTCAGAAGATTGAGAGTAGAGTGGAAGACTAATCACCTTTGGCTTACCTTCCGAATTTTATCTAGTGAGATTACATTTGTCAAATTTTGATATCCAAACACTCTTCTTGTTACATCTAGCCAGCTAGAATGAAGTTATCTGTACTTTATAACATATTCGAAATCAAAAATACATACCTAACTATAAACAGATCAGTATTGTTCTTTGATTTTTCCAAAAGAAATTGTGATAACAATATTCTGCGAAAATTTCTCCCTACATAGATTGACATTTTTTCCCTCTTTCCTCATGGACCACCTGTCCCCAAGGAGAAGGACAATCACAAGCAGACTTTTAAGAAATTTACTACATTGCAAGTAATCATTCAGCTTCAGTGTCTTCACCTGTGAAACGGAGAGAATAATACTCACTTCACAGGGTTCTTGTGAGGACTGAGTGAATGAATGCCAAGTGTTAAGTACAGTGATGGACAGATGGCAAATACCCAGCGTTAGCTTTATCATCATCATCACCTTCGTCATCAGCATCACTCTGCTTGAGACATGCATTTTGCACCTCCAGATCTACTTCCACCTTTCTATATCCTGATTTGCCCTTGAAGACTGATCTTATCTTCTGACTTCAGGTTTGGTTCCACCAACAAGGAACTACAAAAGGAGATTAGGGAAAAGCTACCCTATATCCTTCTCACCCCACTGAAAATAAACCCTTTCCAAATAGTTCTAATTTGAATGTGCCACCTGTTTCCTAATGGGACCCTGACTTCTAAATTCATTTTTATAATGATTATCTTTATCAAAACTTTAACATTATGAGAGAAAAATTGTCTAGATTATTGTCTGAATTTACAAGTTTTCATCCACATATATCATTTGAAGGCAGAGTCAAACTAAGTAAAATTTGCTTCTATTCAGGCTCAATTATCACATGTCTAAGTTATAGTTTCACCCAAGCAAGAAATAAATGTACTTTAGCTAATGTTCAAGAAGGATACAGCTTTCATAAATGTTAAAGATGAGATTTAATATAATCCTTTAACCTGATAAACATTCTTCTTTTTTTTTTAATTTTCATTATTTTTTTGGTGACTGGTAAGGGGATCGCAACCCTTGGCCTGGCGTCGCCTGCGCCATGCTCAGCCAGTGAGCGCACAGGCCATCTCTATATAGGATCCAAACCCACGGCGGAAGCGCCGCTGCACTCCCAAGTGCTGCACTCTCCCGAGCGTGCCACGGACCGGCCCATAAACATTCTTCTTTAATGACTTTTATTCAAATTCCTAACAGCTATTTCAATTATTCATTTTAGATGTTTAAAACAATGACAATTTATTCTTTCTGCATCCCATTCAAAATATTGATACTGCACACCTTCTAAAAGTTAATATTTTGTTCTTTTGTTTTTGAATATTTTCATGCCTTATAACATTTTTATAACATTTACCTATTGATACAATTATCTGTATCTTATCTCACAGCAAAATATTGATACTGCACACCTTCTAAAAGTTAATATTTTGTTCTTTTGTTTTTGAATATTGTCATGCCTTATAACATTTTTATAACATTTACCTATTGATACAATTATCTGTATCTTATCTCACAGGAATAGAACAGTCTTGTATAAAGAATCAAGAGGCTTAATTTCCAGCTCTGATTCTTCTACTCTGTTGTCCATTGTCACCTGGATGTTTTCCTTAGGTGGCTTTCTTACCACTCTGTGCCTAAGTGCCCTCATCTGTTAAAGAGGAATATTTTATGACATGCCTACCTCCTTGAACTGTTTTAAAATTAGGACAAGATATTGTAGATGAAAGTACTTTGAAATGTTTAAAATTATATAAAAATGTGAGGACTTTTTAAATATGCATAATTTATTGAATGAAGCTATTCTACTTTATTTGTGTGAGAAAAATAATAATTGCAATGCTTTTTGTTTCACAGCATATATCTGAATTAACAGGAAGAAGAAATGATTCAAGCACGTGTAACTGAAAGAATTTGGGGGGACTTGGCTGGTCCATATCTAAAAGAGTTTGGCTAACAGTTCTCCATTACAGCTAAGGTTCTAGGGTAAATTTCAATTCCTATTTTTGGTTTCTCATTGTTTTTAAGGAAAAACAAAAGACGGTATAGAAAGGTTGGCCTGAAAGGTTAGAAAAGATTTTTAAAACATGGTAGTTCAATGGAACAGAGCTAAGAATATTTTTCTCTATGATTTCTCTACATCAATCTATAATTGCAGATATAGTATATTCCAATACACAGAATCAGAGGAAAGCCAGTAAAATACCCAGAGAAGAATGCGTCTAATTTTGTCCTTGGATGGAACATAAGAGAGTACTCACATATATATTATAAGTTCACAAAATCATGAACTTAAAGTCAGCCCTTTGTTTCTGTGTGTTCTGCATCCATGGATTCAACCAACCACAGATGGAAAATATTCTTTAAAAAAGAAATTGTATCTGTACTGAACATGTACAAACATTTTTCCTTGTCATTATTCCTTAAACAATACAGTATAGCAACTATTTACATAGCATTTAGATTGTATCAGGTATCATAAGTAATCTAGAGATTATTTAAAGTATACAGGAGACTGCGGAATACCTCATTGTCTCCCTCAAAGTTCAAGGTCCTAGTCTTGATCCCCAGAAATCTCACATAGGTTAATAGACACATAGATTAATCTCACCCGTTTAACCTGAGGGGCTTCAGAGCACCCCAGTGCATCTATCAGATACAGGATCCCAGTTGGGGGTGTCAGCAAGCCTGTCCAGGGCCACCCACTCCAGCCAAGGAGTAGCAGGGCACAATGGTATTTCTCCCAATAATAGCTCAAGACCTCACCCACAACCCCAACAACCCAGTCCAGTGTCACTCACTTCAGCAAGGAACTGCTGACCATCTCGGTGCCTAGGCCACAAATGCACTTACAGACACCTCTGACACTGAATATAGTAAAAATAATCACATGGAGACTATATTCACTATTGTGTCCTCCAGGAACCAAACCTAAAACACCCTATCCAACTGTTACTGTACAGTATATCTAAAATAGGGAGTCTCTCCCCTCAAAAGCTACCCCAGAGTATTAGAAGAAGCAATTGCTCCACCAGATGCCAAAACGTCAGTGTAGGGATACTAGAAATATGAAGGGAAAAAAAAAGGAAGGAAGAAGAAGAAAGAAAACATAACAGCCCCAAACGAACACAATAAATTCTCTACTACCAGACCCCAAACAACAGAAAACCTATGAAATGCACAAAAAGGAATTCCAAACAGTAATCTTAAGGAAACTCAATGAGGTGTAAGAAAATTCACATAGAAAACAAATAAAATGAGAAAAACAATGCAGGATCTGAAAGAAGAATTAAAGAGATAGATAGCTCAAAAAAGAACCAAACAGAAAACTTGAAACTAAAGAATTCATTCAACAAAATAAAAAATACAGCTGAGAACTTAAACAAAAGACTAAAGCAAGCAAAAGAAGAAACATCTGAACTCAAAGACAGGCTTTTTGAAATAACCCAGGCAGAAAAAAAGAAAGAAAAAGAAACTTTAAAAATGAAGAAAGTCTACAACATCTCTTGGACAATCTTAATCACATAAACATCCAAATTATGAGTGTTCCAGAAGTGGAAGAAAAAGGAAAAAACATTGAAAACCTATCTGACAAAACAATAGCTGGAAACTTCTCAAGTACTGGGAGAGATATGGACTTCCATATCCAAGAGGCTCAAACAGATTCTGTTGATCCCCAAACAGATTCAACCCATAAAGGTCCTCTCTGAGACACATTGTACTCAAGTTGTCACGAGTCAAAGACAAAGACGCAAAAACAGCAAGAGAAAAGCATCAAGCCACCTATCAGGGACTCCCATCAGACTAAGAGCAGACATTTCAGTAGAAACTTTTCAGGCCAGGAGAGAATGGAATGATATATTCAAAGTACTAAAAGAAAAAACTGAGGAACTGCACTCTTAGCACAGTTGGCAGCATGTCAGTCTC
This sequence comes from Galeopterus variegatus, assembly GCF_000696425.1. NCBI lineage: Eukaryota > Metazoa > Chordata > Mammalia > Dermoptera > Cynocephalidae > Galeopterus > Galeopterus variegatus. Next base: position 391,783 of record NW_007728302.1, on the reverse strand, counting down.
ATAACATAAAGGAAAAAAAATGCCAGCCAAGAATACTATAAAGCAAAGCTACCCTTCAGAAATAAAGGGTAAATATTGTTCTTTCCAGACAAACAAAAACTGTGAGAATTCTCCACCGTGAGAATGGCCCTATAAGAAATCCTCAAGGGAGTCCTCCATCTGGAATCAAAGGAATGGTAATCATCGTCATGAATACATGAGAAAGAATAAAATCCACTGATAGAGCAGATACATAAATAAGAGAAAGAAACTACACTATCACAACAAAAAAACAGCAAACAGCATGGACAAATAATAAAAGGGAAAGAAAGAAACAATATGTATATATATAAAACAACCATAAAAAATTAATAAAATACAAGGAGTAAGACAATGCATTTCAATAACAACCTTGAATGCAAGTAGATTAAATTCCCTACTAAAAAAAAAAATAGACTGGCTTAATGGATTAAATAGTTTTTTAATGGACTCATCTATATGCTGCCTACAAGAAACTGACTTAACCTGTAAAGATACATGGAGCCTAAGACTGAAAGGATAGAAAAAGATATTCCACATAAGAGGAAACCATAAACAAGCAGGAGTAGCTATATCTGTATCAGGTAAAATAAGCTTTAGATAAAAAATATAAAAAGAGACCAAAGAAAGGCATTATATAATGATAAGGGATCAATTCTGCAAGAGGATATAACAATTGTAAATATATACGTATCCAACATCAGAGCATCCAGATACACGAAGCAAATATTATTGGATCTGAAGAGACAGATAGATCTCAATACAATAATAGTTGTAAATTTCACCACTCCTCTCCCAGTATTAGACAGGTCATATAGACATTAGATCATTAATACCAATTCTTCTTGAATCTTTCCAAAAATATAGAGCAGAGGGAATTCTCCCAAACTCATTTTATGAGACCAGCATCACACTGATACCAAAATCAGACAGACACAACAACAAAAAAAGGAAAATACAGGCCAGTATTCTTGATGAACTTAGATGAAAAAATTCTCAACAAAATACTAGCAAACAGAATTAACAGTACATCAAAAAGATTATATGCCTCATCAAGTGGGATTCATCCCAGAGATGGAAGGATGGTTCTATAAATGCAAATCAATAAATGTGATACACAACTTCAACAAAATGAAGAACAAAAACCATCAGATCATTTCAACAGACACAGAAAAAAGCATTTAACAAACTCGACATCCCTTCATAATAAAAACCCTCAACAAGTTAGTTAGTACCTCAGCGCAATAAAAGCCATATATGGAAAAATCCATAGCTAACCTCCTGAATGGGGAAAAGCTGGAAGCTCTTTCTCTAAATACAGAAACAAGACAAGGATGCCCACTCTCACTACTCCTATTTAACACAACACTGGAAGTACTTACCAGAGAAATCAGGCAAGAGAAAAAAATAAAGGAAATCCAAACTGAAAAATATGAAGTCAAATTGTCCGTGTTTACAGAAGACAAGATCTTTTATAGAGAAAAACCTCTAAAGACTCTACCAAAAAACTTAGAGCTGATAAACAAATTCAGTCAAGATGTAGGATATAAAATCAATGTACAAAAATCAGTAGTGTTTCTAAACATCAACAACAAACTAGCAGAAAGACAAATCAAGAAAGCAAGTCCATTTACAATAGTCACCAAAAAATAAAATACCTAGGAATAAACTTAACCAAGGAGATGAAAGACCTCTGCAATGAAAACTGCAAAGCACTGGTGAAAGAAAGAGGACACAAAAAAATGGAAAGACATTCCATATTCTCGAATTGGAATAATTAATGTCATGAAAATGTCCATACTGCTACCTGTTATAATGCTGCCTTCAGTCACTTATTTCTAGTGTGTTTGCTATCTCAATATTCAGTAACTACAGGGAAGAGGAAGAAGGTAGTTGTTATATTCTTTCTGATGAATAACATTGTAATCATATGTTGAAGCATTAAAGAAAATGGGAACTCTGACAATGCCAACTCTACCAAACCAAAAAATTTCATCAGCTACCCACAATTATAAAGGCAGGTTCCACTAATGGATATATATAGGGCTAGACAGCCTGACAATGCTCCCACCGAGAACTTAAACGTCTTGGATAAAATATTTTTAAAGCATCTTTCAAGTATATTTGTTGGCCACAAGTATAGAAAGTCTCCTTTGAGGCCAAAATCTTAGTGAAAACACGTAATAACTTCGTATAGCATACATTATACGAAGTTATACGATGCAAATCAAAACCACATTGAGATATCATCTCAACCCAGTTAGATTAGCTATTTTCAAAAAGACAGAGAATAACAAGTGCTGACAAGGATGAGGAGAAAGGAGAAAACTTATACATTGTGGGTGGGATTGTAAATTAGTACAGCCATTATGGAAAACCATATGGCGGTTTCTCAGACAATTACAGATAGAACTATGATATGATCCAGCAATCCCATTACTGGGTCTATACCCAAAAGAACAGAAATCATCATGTCAAAAGATACCTGCACTCCCATATACAATAGCTGAGATAAGGAACCATCACGTCAAAGGAATACCTGCTGTATTCTCAATAGCCAAGATATGAAATCAACCTAAATGTTCATTGATGGATGATTGGATGAAGAAAATGTGATAATGTATACACAATGGAATAATACTCAGCCATAAAAAAGGATGAAATTCTGCCATTTGTAGGAGCATGGATGAGCTTGGAGAAAATTATGTTAAGTGAAATAAGCCAGGCACAGAAAGAGAAATACCACACGTTCTCACTCAAAAGTGGAAGCTAAAAACAAGCAAACAAACAATAATAAGTTGAACATTCAGAAAGAGAATAGAACTGTAGTTACTAGAGACAAGAAAGGGAAAGAGGGAGCAGGAATGGTGAGAGGTTGGTTAATGAACACAAAACAGCTAGATAGGAAAAATAAATTCTACTGATGTAGAGTTGAACTAGGCATCTGTAAGTAACAATAATTTACTGCATGTTATCAAATGGCTTGAAGAGAGGAGATTGAATGTCCTCATCACAAAGAAATTATAAAGTTTGGTAATTATGAATATACTAATTAGTCTGATTTGATCATCACAAATTTTATACATGTACTGAAATTGAAATTCAACTCTGCACCCCACAAATATTTATAATCGATATGTTCAATAAAGAAAAAAAGATTTTAAAAGTTTTTTTAAATAAAGTATATAGGAGGATGTGCGTGGGTTATATGCAAATACTATGCCATTTTTATATCAAGGACTTGAGCATCCACGGGTTTTGATAACTGAGGGAGGTCCTAGAACCAAACGTCCATGGATCATGAAGGATGACTGTATATATTTTCATTTGAATTATCACAAATATGTGTTATTGACCTCTACAAGTCTTGATTTCCTCATTCATTCAAAATTAGTGTATTCGTTGCAGACCTAATGTGTGCCTGGCACTGCCCTAAGAGCTAGAAATTCTGTGATAAATTTTTATCTTATAAAGTCCTTAGACATGAGCAGATTGCATTCTAGTAGTGATAAACAAAAATAAACTAATTAATGGAAAAGACAATTTTAGATAGTGCTATGGCCGTAAAGAAAAACTGGAGTGATGTGATCAACAGTGCCTGGCTAGAGGGATTAACTAAGATTGGGCAGTGGGTGTAGGAAAGCCTCTCCAAGGAAGTGATATTTGATTTTAGATATGCATGACAAGACAGTGCCAACTAAGGGAAGATCTGGAGGCAAAAGATTCCAAGACAAGAGAATAACTGAAAAGCGGGGAGGAGGGTACAAAAACCTAAAGGCAGGGCTAAACTTAGCATGTTTGAGGAAAGAAGGCTAGAATGAATACGAAGAAAGAGTGTATTACAGGAGATAAGAAAGGTAGACATGGAAAAGTCCATGGGAGGCCTTGTGAGCCATGGTAAGAATTTGGCATGTTATTTTAAGTGTAAAGATAAGCCAATAAGATGTTTTAAGGAGATAAGTAACATCCATTCCATTAATCATTATTTATTTAGCACCACCAGTATGCTAGGTATTGATCTAGGCTGAGGATTTTGTAACCATAGATAAATATCCCTGTCCCTGAGCGATGGTATGTCCCACTACCTGCTGTGGAGAAGATTTACATAGAAACACTATAGGAAGCTACTGGGTACTTCCAATAGATGCTAGGTATTGATCTAGGCTGAGGATTTTGTAACCATAGATAAATATCCCTGTCCCTGAGTGATGGTATGTCCCACTACCTGCTGTGGAGAAGATTTACATAGAAACACTATAGGAAGCTACTGGGTACTTCCAATACTAATTCAGGCAAGAGATGCTGGTGGTTTGATTGGGTCACAACAGGGGCAACAATTTTTCTTAATAATAGGTTCCCTGGGAGCATTACATCATCCAACATTATGCTGCCATGTAGTAAATGCCCCCAAAATTATAACCATTAGTATTACAGAGCAGCAGAGGGGATCAGTCCAAATTTCACTGATTGTAGGGCTCAGAAACTATCACCATTTGTGGATTCCCAGAAGAGAGAAACAGAAGCTGCAAATACTGGCTATTAATTAAGAGTAACTGACATGGCTAAGATAATGGTAGAAACTGACAATAGGGAGTCTTCACAATTGAACTGTGATCTCTTAGCACCATTTATTTTTCTCCAGATGAGGGAAAACCATAGGTGAAGGAATGGAATAGGATATAAAGAATGGAGTAGTGTGGTTAATAATGGCGTCCCAAAGACATTCGTGCATTTATTGTGGACACTAAAGAAATCACACAACCAATTCCAAGTTGTTTAGGAAAATATAATACTAAATAGGAATTTTTTTATTTTGCTTTATATCTTTTCAGTTGACAGACATAAATACATATGTGCATACATATATACCCATGCATACATGTGCATTTATTTTGCTGAACCATTTCAAGTAAGTTGCAGATACCACCACCACCACCACCCTCAAATGCTTCAGCATATTGTATAGACATGATCCTACATAACCACAATCATTATTAAACAAAATTCACTAATATCACTAATGTAAGAGTACAGTCCATATTAAATTTCTCCCTATTACCCCAAAAGTGGTTTTATGCTGGTAGAAGTTTTCTTAAAATTCAAGATCCAATTAAAATTCCACATGGTTTTGATGGTTAAATTTCCTTTAGCTTAAGCTGATAGTTGTCTTTGAATAAATTATGATGCTAAAGGTTGCAAAATGCTGGCTTTTAAATATATCATTCCATCTACACTTATTTGTTGTTTTTTAAAAATAATTATCATATTTTTAAGCTATAGAAACATAGTGAAATATATTTTTAATGTCAAGAAAATCTAAAGAAATGAATATGACTAATTTTTCTATCAAACAGGGAAGATTCTTGTGCTGAGCATTTATTAGTTTTGCCTGCCTAGTATACTTTATTTTTCCCCCACTTCAGATAGCAGAACCTCAATTTTGTTTTATAGGAGCCATATCATCCAGTTCATGTGGTTTGGGGAACAGAGTAATTTCCCTGCTCTCAACCTAATTATAGAAACATAATCCATGCATGACCAGTCAGAGAATTCTGTACCCCTGGCCACAGAGCAGGATGGAAACATGACCCAAGTCAGACAAATCAGTATCAATTCTAGGGTTTTGTTGGAACTATTAGAAAGGAGATGTTTTCTTTCTCAGGCACTGTTATATGTAGGATAATTAAGTCTGGAACTTCATAATTACTGCAAAAGAGCAGCTGGCCTGGAAGAGAAGTGAAGGAAAGCAAGAACAAGGCAGGAGATGGATGATAAAAGATCGGCTGTGGAGGTCATCAGTCAAGCCTTTGGGCCCAACCATTCTTGCAGCTGGTCTAACCTCCGATCTTCAGACAAGTTAACCAGTAAATTCCCTTTACAGTAAAAACCACATTGACTTGGGTTTCTTTCTTTTGCAACTGAATCATCCTGGCTAATAATACATTTCTTTTTTCTTTTTTTTTTTTTTTATTTTATTTTGTCGATATACAATATGGTTGATTATTGTGGCCCATTACCGAAACCTCCCTCCCTCCTCCCCCCCCCCCCCCCCCCCCCCCCCCCCC